>NW_010287560.1:67466-72362 GCF_000700745.2 Antrostomus carolinensis
CTTTGCAAAGGTGGCTGGAATACCTCTGGATACTCCCCTAGATGCGGTAAATGCTGAGAATGAGATAAGGTTTACATTTCTTCCACCCCTTACATTTTGGGTGCCACTGCAGCAGCACTCCCAGCAGATGCTGTCGCAGGGATGCGGTGCCATGCACAGCTCTGTCCCTGCTCGCTCAGGGCAGCAGTTTCTGCTCTCTGGGATGGCAGAGATGCGTCTGCAGGGATAAGAAGTGTGTAGATCAGGTGTGAAGAGCTTAATTTTTTGAGGCCAGACCTGGCAGTGGTTTGGGGTGGGTAACTGCCCTGGGAAATGGTGTTAAGGGCTGATAGGGCAGGCTGAATCCAGGAGAGAAAAGATGCTGAGGACTTTTTTGGCTGCTAATTGATGTGTTCAATGAGAGAACAGCAGAATGTGTGTGTGTGGGCAGGGAAAATTGAATTCTTGTCAAAATTGCCCAAAAGGTAATGAAAATCCCTGAGATAAAAGAGAGGTGACTTGTGCAGCATCCACAAAACCATTAAGAGTCCAGTTGACTCACTTGCAAATAAACACTGTGTGGGTGCTCACTAGCAAAAAAAGCTCTCCTGCCCTTTGCAGCTCTGCCTGGATCTCGTTCCTGCGGGAAGGAAAGATGCTGCAGCCGTGTTCCCTGTGCCCAGCCAAACCTCAGAGGTGCAGGGGGAGCAGGATCAGCACCAGACATGAGGTACCTCTCCTTGCCTTGCTGCAGGGAGCTGTATTTTTCCATGTGTAAGAAGAGAAAATCAGAAAGGACATCTCAAGATGTGGACGTGGCACCAGGAACATCCCTGGCAATGTCCAACTGGCAGTACCATCGCTGTAGAACACCAGGACAGAGTAAAGACTTTATTTACCAGGGGTAAGGAAACAGTTTTTGCTGCCTTTTGGGTGCTGTCATGATGTCAAACCGACCTGCCATCAGCTCCACAGGGAGTCAGATGACTGGCTTTTGCAAGCACTTTTAAGAGTCATTTCTTAGCCAAATCTCTGAACTTTTCAGGGTGCTCAGAAGGTCATTTCACCATAGCAAGCCACATCTGCAATAAAGCCCAAAATACCAACTTTGGGCCAAAGCCATGGCTGAACTGCTCTGAGCTGTGAACAGAGAGGTGGGCATAGGCTTATGTGCAGGTGCAAGGTGAGGTGGAGCTTGTACCATCATCCCTGCAGGGTTGGTCCTTGGGCAAAAAGTTATGGTTCTTCAGCCCCTCTCAGTCTGGGCTCTGCTATGGTCCCGGTTTGCAAGAAGCTCAGTGTCCTCGTGGTCAAAAACTATTTGGCATCATAACAGCAAAATGCCTGCAACCAGCTCATCCTCATGAAAAGGAGAAGCTGTAGCTGCTGTGGGGCTTATCCAAGAGGCCAGAGCCATCCGAGCCCCTCTGGAGTGATGGCAACAGAGAGCAGACAAGAGGAGGCTCATCACCAAACTGGGTCCCCAGGGGTTATTGGGGCAGCCAACCTCACGCTGGACGTGTCCTCGCAAGTCATTCCGCCTGGGAATTGTACAAATGGGTCAGAAACGCTGCAAAAGGAAGCACGGAGGAAGTTTTTTGGAGTAATGAAGACTTCAACAAAGCTCTGCCTGAGCCAGCAGCAGTGTTTCAGGCTGACAGCAGCACTTGGGTGTTGAAGGTGTTCCCGTTTTGTGAGCTGGGTTTTGCAAACAGCCTGAGGTGTGATCTGAAATGAGACAAAGGACGGAGAAGTAAGTCAGAGTAGGTCCTAAGGAGTGTTTTCAGTTTGTCAAGGAAGGCAGGCCAGCAGCACTGGCTGGGCTCAGCCTGCTGATGAAGTGACACCTTGTTTCCATATTCCTCTTATGGTTAAAGCAGACTTTGTTGCGCTCCTTGTGCCTCAAGCAGCTGGGTTGTGTGATCCAAAGCTGGACCACGGTTCTTACTTCTTGCTCAGTGCTGCTTTAGGCTGGTATCTACACACCATAAAATACAGGTCTACTCTCAGGCTGTTCCCCAAAAGAGAAAACCTCTGCAGCTGCTGCAGTTTCCTCTTGTTTGTACAAATTCCATTTTCTAAGTATATCTCACACCCTGTGTCTACTAAACTTGGGCAGCTCTCGTCACTTCTCATCAAAGACTAAATAAATCACTGATGCTGCAAATCCTGCCTTCGCCTCCAGCCATGAACCACCCTGCGCCACGGCAGCGGCTTTCTCAAGGCTGCTGAAATTACTCACCAAGCAATTGGGATGACGATGTCCTGGGCTGCAGCTGGCCCAGATGTAGTTTGGGATTATTCAAACTGGGGTTGCTTGGGCCTGGAGGTGGAGACAGCTGGGTCCTGGTGTGGGTGCTGCTGTTTGCCTGCACGTGTGCTGCCTGCAGAGTTTCAGCAGTTGGAGCCAAACCAGACTGGAGGGTTCATGAACCTTGGGACTTGCAGATTTGGGGCACAGAGGCATAGTCCTGAGAGGAGGGCACTGATTTGTATCATGGGTGTGGTCCAACTGGCTGCATGCCCTGGTGCTGTGGTACGGCTCGGAGCTCCAGCGCAGGGCTGTGAAGGGCTGGTGGTAAATCTGGGCAAATTCCTGGCAGATGGAGCAATGCACCATGGCTTGGTGCTGGCTGTAATCTGGGGCTGCTGCTCCTTAATGGAGGAACATGTCAGTGCTGGACAAGGAGCAAATCCACAGGGAAGCCTCCAAGTGGTGTTGGCATCAGAGCAGCTTGTGATGGAGAGATGCTCTGGAGTCATCCCCACAGCTCTGGCATCACAGCAGAACCACCACAAAGCCCTGGGTCATGTCGTCTCCGGGACCAGAAATTCCTGCAAGTGCATCTAACCCGCCTTGTTGAATCTACATGTTCAAAGATTTTGACTCACCCTTCACCTAACAGGATGGGTGAGGGCTAAGAAAGGAGAACCCTCACCATCCCTCCTGGCAAACACCCTGTGTGCAGGGCAAGCACCAAGGGCCAAGACCCGGGAGAGATTTTTCCATTTGGTGCAACCACGCTCCTCGTGAGAAGCTGAAGATTAGTGTTGTCCAGCTCTCCTGCACCTTGGAGCAGGTGCCCACGTGCCCTCTAAGCCCCCATCTCTGAACCCTTAGACTGCCTGACATCGCTGTGTCTAACAGATCCCAAGTAAAGAAGTGCTACAAGATGAGCTTCATGGGTCGCTGCAGTAGGAGCCCCATCCAAGCCCAGTAGTAAATTAAGTTACGCAAGCCTGTAGCTCTACTAAACCTTTTATAGGCCATAAATCCACATTTCCTGGATTTTATAGCTTCCGATTAAAAGTATAAAAAATACTATGTGATTGGAATAAGCCAGTTGATTGTCTCTTAACACAAGTACTGCGCTGGGAAAAGCTCCTTGTCCTGTGAGCAGGTGGGTGTGCTCTGTGGGAAGCCTGGGGATGTTCCGAGAGAAAAGCTGGACCCTACCAAAAAATGAGCTGTTGCCACGTCCATGGTGTAATCGAAGGACTTGGCCAGCGCCACATCACCATATGGTGACACAATGTTGTGCCCCTCCCTTTAAAGAGTGTCAGCATCCGGCATCTTTATTTCCGCAGGTTTTATGGCTGTAGAGAGTGTAAGAACCTATTGGCTTTTAATAGCTTGGAGTTATTTAAAGATTTTATTTGCCTGACAGCACTGTGCTTTCTGGGATCTTTAGGAAGTGTAGTAATTAAATGTTTTTATCAAACGTACCCACTTGGGGAATGTTAAACATTTTTTTTTATTGGTAACTGCAATTCAGGGACTGTCCTGGTCCGTTCAGGGCTGTGATGAGTGCTGGAGCTGAGCAAAATGCCAAGAGATGAGCTGGTGACCCAAGGATGGGCACCTGGACTGTGCCATGCATTGAGCCTCCTGGAGCAGGCTTCAAATTCAATATCCCTGCTAGATAAGTGGCTTTGAAACCATGGTCTGGGTAAGTTTAGTTTCTGTGGGGTGCTTGGGGTGTCAAGGACACTCTTCCCAAAAATGACCTCAGAGCTCAACAGCCTCAGTCCTGCAAACTTTGAAGTACCCACGTGAAGTCACAGCACGTGACTTCAGTGGGACTATTCATGCCCACGGGAAGCGTGTTCCTCTCTTCTTGCAGGATTAAGAACATTGCAAGCCTGCAATCGAGGGCATGAGAAGGGACGAGAGAAATCAGCCCAAAAAATTACCATGAATTCCTTTATTACCACGGAGGAAGGACAAGGGTGGCAACAACGCCTTTAGACTTCAGGACCTTTGGCAAATGGGGGAAATGTCACCTTTCCTTCCTCCTCCTCTGTGAAATGACTTACTCACAAGCTATGCTTTTCTTGTTTCCCAGAAGATGAACATTAAATTTCCTCTTGTGGCACATGAACATGTTGGGCTGGGTCACTGTCCCAACCAGGAGCAAGGGGGCATTACCCGGCACCACACACCTCTTGGCAAACACCGAGGTTCTCCACAGGCTTTCTAAGGCATTTTTCTCCCATTTCTGCTGCCACTTTGTTATAATCTTGGTTTGCCATGTTCTCCACTCGACTGGCATCTGCACAAACTAGGAGACATCTGCTACTTCATTTTAGCCTGTTCGATGGTCTGATTGATCCCTCTAACATTTGGCTTGTTTGCATTTCCTCTGTTCCCCACTGTTTTCATGAGGTTTTTGTACTCCTGGGGCTGGTGCTGTATCCTGTGCTGCCCCATAGCTCCTGCAATTAAACCCCATTACAGCACTCCATGCCCAAGCGCCTGGCTCAAGAACAGCCTTTAAACTCATCACTCAAAAGGAATGTATGTTTTCTATAGTTACAGCTCTTGGGTTCTTCTCCCAAAGAAGTCGATGAATAAGTGTGATCATTAACTCAGATCACTTTGATTTGGAAGTTGCAAATGACTTGCCTCCTTCCCAA
>NW_010287560.1:72391-90885 GCF_000700745.2 Antrostomus carolinensis
TTTCTCAACTTGTCAGTTCCTTCCTTGCACTGGTTGTTCTCTCCAGAAATCAGGTCCCAGCTTGCCTTCCCCAGGTACCACAGCTGGATTTGGCTTGGGTCAGTTCACCATAGCACCAGAAGATAGGTTAAAAGCAGCAGCAACCAGCTGAAAGGCCTCGAATTGAACTGGAAGAGGGACCCACAGAGGCTCCAGAGGGATTTGTGTAGGACAGTTTTTTTCACCACTGACTTGAGAGTAGATTCAAACATCACAGCTAAGGCATCCCTTCATCTGGGGCTTTTCAGGAGGTCACACAAAGCAAGTCAGGGCAGTCTTACCCTTTTCACAGTCAGTGTATGTAGAAACCAATTTTATTCCCTTCTTATTTGCAGTAACTTCAGGAGTTACTGCACATCTCCCTTGTTCTTCCATTGACTACAAACCCTGGTTATCTCACTCTCTCTCCTCATAACTCATATTTTCTGATCATTTCCATCCCTCTCTGGATTTTGCCTCCTTGGTTCAGCCTGAGCAGTGCTGAGCAGAGCACATCTAATGTGTGACAGTCTCCATGAGGTTTCCTAAACTGTGCAGCACAGGGGACCCTGCTAAGCCTGCCATCCTCCCTTGCTCCCTGCTTTTTTCCTGAGGATCTCCTGCCTACCTGGCTGCTCCTTGCCTGTTATTTTTACTGAGAGGTTTTTATTCTGCATTTGTGCTAACTTTCAGCTCATGCTGCACTTTGACTCATTTTAATATTGTTACTATCTCAAACCTACTCCTTGTCACATATTTGGGGAGTAGGCAGGAGACATCCAAGAATCTGAAGCCAAAAATAGGGAGAATGAGAGAAAATAAAATTATGAATTTCAAGCTCTTCTGACTCAAACCCAGTCTAGCTCTGCAGCTGCAGCAGGTCTCCACGGCACCCAGCCGAGATACACCCTTGGGCAATGCACCATGGCCCTGCAGCTGACATCGGTCTCTTCTTCCCAGTCCCAGTGCTGTTCTTGTTCTGGTCATGAGCCATGAAATCCAAAGTTCTCCTCAATCTCAGCCCCAGATGGCTGCAATGCCCTTCAGTCTGCTATTATACCCCAGACACTGTGCAGAAGCAGCGCCAGGGCCTGGGGGCAGGGAGAGGAGCTGTGAGAGGAAGACACATACTTACCCATCAGAAAGCGTTGGGTTCTTCGCACCCAAGACAAACCTGTCGTGTATCCGTCCCCCAGAGTGGCTGCAGCTGCTGGAGTCCAGCTGCACAGCCACCCACTTCGCTCTGGGTGCCTGGCTCGGACCTTCTTGCAAGGCATTGGGCCACGTCTGTTCTCCTCCATGTAACGTTACCCTGAGGAGCATATGGGATATGTGCATCTGCTGGGCCAGGCATGAACCCCCGGGGCCAGCCATGTGAGAGGTCAGAGAAGCTCCACACAAGGTTTAAAGTAGGCGTGTGCGGGGGCATGGGAGCTGGGGAAGTGGCATCTGGCTGGGTCCCCAAGCAAGCTGAAATGTGCTTTTGCAAAGGTGTCAGTGCTCACCTCTCCCGCTGACCTCAGCAGTCACGGGCAGGTTTGGTATGGCTGGATCTCAGGCTCAGCTTTGGATCTCAGGCTCAGCTTTGGCTGTGCCATGCAGGGGCTGTTCCCATCCCATGGCTTACACCAGACTCCTTCACAGGTAACACCAAAACCCACCACATCCTTTATGGCTTGTAGCTCCTTTAACGTCACTTAGGAACATGATTGATTAAGTCACATATGTGTTTTTAAAATCCTTAAAATCTGGTTTTAACTACCACTCATTTTTTGAGCTGAACTGGTTTTAAATATCCTTCTCCCAGTCTGAGCTTTCCCGGTCCCAGAAAAAGAATGGATTAGCCGAGGGTTGTTGTGGTGGTGTTGGATTTCTCCTCTATCACCATGTCGTAATGTTTGAGTCAGATGTTTCCAGGGCATAGCAGCTCAGTTAAATAACTCAATTTCCAGAGGAGTTAGAGACGACGCTTTCCACTTGCTCTCATGCACAATATCTTATATTTACAGAAACTAAATATCAGGCATACATGGACTTTGAGAGGTGCCTTTTAACTGACTGTGATATTTTGATCTGCCAGATCCACCCCTGTGACTATTGCAACACAGCACTGGGTGCAGGCAGCTGGCTGAGCCCTGGACCCACAGGGTTTTGGGGTGAGCCCAGCAGTGGGGCTGAGAGCTGACACCCTCCTGCCCCACGGCAGCATTATCACACTCGCTTCTCACAAGCTCCTCCTGCACATCCCTTGGTGAAGCTCGTGGGCATAAAAACACTTTTCCCTGGTGAAATGGGGCATGTCGAGGAATGGGTGGTCCCTCCTGGCCAGGGGGACGTTGTGCTTTGCATGACGTGGATGTGTTGGAAGGCTGGATCTGGAGAGTGGGCCCAGTCTGAAGGGCTTCATCGAGGGGGGACAGGACACATCAAGGCCTCTTGCCTTGGTCATACCAACCACCTGAGCACCAGGTAGGGTTTGGACAAAAGCTTGGATTGCAACAAAACCAACCAACCAGTGCTGGCCCAGCGAGGGGCAGATGGGTGTGTGGGAGCGCTGGGAAGTCTCTGTGGAAGGTGCTGCTGCCCAGTATGGGGCAGTTGGGAAAGCACTGACCACGTTGTCTCTAGGCTCAAAGATGACCCAGAGCTGTGGCTTCTCCTTTCCAAACCACCATGAGGGAAATGCTGGTGCACCTGAGGCTTGTGCAGGTTACTTGCAAGCAGGTCCCCAACGCAGGGCAGAGATGGGTAACACCCCACTGGTGCCTGGCATCAGCCTGCCAGGGGACCGTTCAGACATCTATTTTCGGCGGTGGCAGCCGGGAGCCCGGGACACGCCGTCTCGGCTGTTAAACCCGTGTGAGTTTCCTATTGCTGGAGAGCCACTTGCTCGATGCCCAAAGACACTTGAGCAGTTAATTATGACCTATAGCTCTGATGGATCGTATCACCGCTATTTTTAGTGCTCTCACTTCTGGTGTGAGCCCTGTATCTATCACTTTTGGGCCTTTTATTTTCAGTTTCTTATTGCTGTTTCCTAAACTCATCTCAGGCGCCAGGTGGGCAGCAGCTGGGGAATTATTTTTGTCTCAGTGTGGCCCAACGAGATGGCTCTGAGGATGCAGGGGGATGGGTACTGCTCTGCTCGGCCAGCAGCTGAAACCCAGCCGGGGTTGCAGACGGCGTGTGGCAGCTGAGCCCCAAATCAGAGCCCTGTCCCAGGGCAGCACCCACACTCCCCCGGCTGTCTCGGTGTGGCTTTGCCACTGCTAGGATGGGCATGGCCACTCCTGCTGGAAACCAAGACCACGGTGGGTCCATCTTGGCCATTTCCAAATGCAGCTGAGGATACAGAAATGGGGTGTTGTGTTGGTTTTGGGGTGTTGTTTTGGGGTTTGCACAGCTGAGGTGTGAGCTTGGCAAACACCAGGATGCTCTTGGTGAGGGAAGACGTATCCCTGCTGCAAACACAATGCTGGCCTGGTCCTCCCGGCACGAGTGCAGCAGGATCGCACAGAGAGGAGGGAGCAGGGGAGTGACAAGGGAACAAGTTGGAGAAGAGCTCCGTGTCCATCCCCTGTCCCTCCCCACTCCAGCCACTGTGTCACCGCTCCCTTGGCACTGGGGCCTCTGGCAGGGACCCAGAAAGCTGGATGGGATGGGAGGAGGAAACCTGGCCCTGGAGGCAAGAGCGGGGCTGGGAATGGAAAACCCCATCACTCCTGGCTGCTGACGGGGTACGGAAATAGCCGGTGCCCAGTTCCCTAGAGAGCGGGCACACAGCATGGCCTCAGACATGAAAACCCTCCGCTGTAGCAAGCGTTCCTCTGGGCTAGCAGGAGGGTGTCCCAGATAGCGTCCGGCTTCCTCCCGGCAGTGCTGCTTCTCCCATCTGTTCCCCACCGCCTCGAGGCTTCCCAGCATCACCCCATCACAATCCCTTCTCTCTCTGCAGACCAGGGGTTCATCTGAAAGCCGTCAGAGGGATCTACAGCTTTGGCAGAGGAATGGAAGGGTTTTGCAGAGACCTAAACCAGCCCCACCACTCCATGCAAACTGCTGGGCTGCAAAGACCCAGCCCTGACTGTCAAGCTCAAGGTTCCTGCAACATTTTATGGAATAACAAGGCATTTCTTATAAAGCAGTAATATAAGCCCGCCATTTGCACAGGTTATGGGTGGTTGTCTGTGTTGTAGGTGCGCAGCTAATTCTGATTCAGCGTGTGCAGCTCCTGTGCCTGCATTGCCCAAGTGCAGTTGTATTTCTGCCCATCCGCTGCCAACTTACCCAGCAAACATCCAGAAGTAACTACACAAATTAACAATGCGGATTCAGTGTATGAACACGTAACCACACTCGTCTGCCTGTAATAAATCAAGCACGCAGCCCTGAAGCAAAACAAAGGGAAGTCACAGCTTAAGCATGTGTATAGGCAATCAGGATGTGTACAGGTGATGAGCGCCAGAAACTGAGTCCTTTCCAAATCCGTGACAGCACTCTGAAACCCTTCATGGGATTTGTTCCTGGAGAGGATGCTTCCCCGCATCGGAGAGCGAAGCCCGTCTGCTCTGTGGTGAGGCAGGGGCTGCCATGGGCCCCGCTGCCGTCAGTGCCGCTCAGCCGCTGGCAGTGGCTTCCCCTCTGCTAATTAAAGTGTGGGAAATACGTTCAAGGTGGTGCAAGACATCTGGTTACCTCAAATGAATTTGTCCAAACTTAATTATATTTCTCCTCCTGCAACATATGCTCAGGCAAAGATGGGGACGGGACCAATGATAGATGAAACAAGCAGATGCAGCAACAACAGGGGTGGGACGTGGTGGGAGGGAAGCTGGATCTCAAATCTTGCTGGTGTCTGTGGAGTGTATAACTGACAGGAACATTTTAGGGCTCTGAATACAAGCTGACGTATGCATGTGTGTGCAAGCAATAATCCTGCTAGGACAGGACATGCTGATCACCCTCAGGAGAGGGAATTTTAGGCAGTCTTTTCCAAACAAAATCTTTTCATGTCAGCGTCTAGGACTTGTTATTGCCATGCATTTTTCTTTTTTATCATCCCTGCTTTTTATGGCTTTTGGTATCAATCTTGGTGCTAAGATTGGCTTTATTTATTTAGTGCAGTTTTTATGATCGAGCTCCCCTGCTGCTGGCTGCTGTTGCAGCCACTCCAGGCAGGGGAGGGACCAAGCCCAGGGCTTGTGTGTGAGATGTTACCAGCTGGATGCTTCCATCAGTCTTCATGGACAGAAGCTCAAGTTTAGTAGCACATAGTGGGTGGCTGCAGTCCTGGTATGAATATCAGAAAGGACCATGAGAGTCTCTGACTGACAGGCAGATCACAGTAGATATAATACCATGGTATTTCTGCTAGTTTGTTGGAAAGCTCAGGCTGGTGATGGGTAACACTTACACACACACGTATCTCTCTGTGGATAGTGAGTGGAAGTGGAGGGCTCTGAGCACACAGAGTCCCTGTGTGAGAGATTTACATCAAACCAGATGGTGTGGGAGGGTCAGATGCACAACCAAGTGATGGGCCAGAACTTAAACCCTCTGAAAGATTCTTTTGCTCCACTAGCCCTTATGTGAACAGATCGATTAATCCTTTGGACTGATAAGTATGATTTAATGCATGCATTGTGTCCTCCCAGCCATTAATTTGGGTGGCAATGGCAAGGTCTTTCCATTTGTATTCAATTAGTATGAGGGGGTTCACCAGACTCCTTGGGCAAGGCACTCTCTGAGGATTGCCAGTAAGAATATCCCTGTATCTCTGAGTATACAAACTGGGTAAGAAAACCAGGTTCAGACAGGCAGGTGAGATAACCTGGAGCTGTGCTGCAGAGAGCACTGATTTGGTGTGGCTATTCCAGACTGGAAACACAACTTCAACTTTTGCTTATAGGCTGAAAAAAAAAAAAAAAAAAAAAAAGGACGTGAAAAACATTTGGTAAGAGTTATGTTCATGATGGACCTTGCCTGAGCTGTGTCTGGAAGCAGCAGCAAGTTTCTCCTGGCTTGGTCCCTCTTCCTCTCACCCTACAAACTTTTTCCATCGCACAGAACGCTCATAAAACCTTCCAGACTTGGGCTAGTCTCCAATGCTTTCAGATAGACACAAAGCCCATCTGACCCCACGCTACTGAAGCAGATGTGAAAATAAAGCAAGTTGGCTGTTTTTGAATGATGAGTGAAATCAAAACACACATGTCCTGAAAGGAAGCAGGTACTGGAGCATGAGCCTGTCACCCAGGACAGAGAGGGTGACCGAGGGGACCCGCTGTAGCACCCATCTCCAGAGAAACAGCACCCAAGATCTCTACTAGCTGGCAGAGTAGTGTGTACATAGGGACCCTCGTGCTTCACTAGGCACAGGGCATTTGGATAAGGACACTGCTTTTATTGCCTTTTTCATGTGGTACCTCTTCTATGTTCAAATATGGCTAAAACAGACCATGGAGTAAAATTCCCAAGTACCAAGGAAGAGGGATGAGAGCTTGGACTCACCAATCCTCCAGCCTAATGAACTTAATTATCCTGGTGGTCCTAAGAATCACAGCAGCAAATTTGGAAACTGAAGGCAATGTTTTGGCAAAGGTGGGTAAAACCAATACCAGCAGGAACTGGCTTGGTTGTATTTTGATTTTTAAGTGGGTTATGAAGGATGTGTCCCATAAGCATCCTCAATGCTATAAGCTCCAGCAGCTACCAGGTATTTAGCTGAGAGGTACTTTGGCAGACCGAGGTTCAGCAAAAAACCCATTGGAATGGCATCTGAAAACATGGCTCAGAAACTTGTTCTCATTTGGGAAACACCCCAGCTCAGTAGGCACATTTTACTCAAAAAAAAAGAATTTAAGGGCAGAAGAGTAGGATGGAGTTTTCTGCAATGTAATTTTATTTGTGCTAAGGCTTGCAGTATTTTTTTTTCTAAATCTGCCTCCTGGCGTTGAGTGACTAAAAGAAAATCTGAGGTTTGGGGTTTTTTCTTTTGTAGTTTCTTACTATGACTGTAATGAAAACAGTAAAACAGAAAAAGTCCTCAAACATTAACATTGAAAGGTCAATGGCAGGGAACAGGTCGCACTTCAGTAGCCTTCAGGCTTCAAAAAAATACCGGGGATTTCTAACTCACAACATCTGAATGGTCAGGATAGAGCTGACGGAGAAAAGAAACCCAGTTGCCCTTTTCCTTCAGCTGCAAAGGCCAGTTTGTGTTTGTATCTGTGCAGTGAAAGGAGGGGTCAGGCAGAGAATTTGGTCTGTGCTGGAGGTCGGCTGCTACGTCACTGGAGCAGCATCCAGCCGATGCGCCGGGTAATCTTCTCCCCTGCAAAGCACCTTTCCCTGCCCTTTTACAGAGCGCAGCGGCGGTGCCTGTCGGGGCTTGCCGGTGGGTCAGCTGGGATTCCTTGGATCAAATAGCACGATACGCTCCGTCCACGTTTCTCTTGCCTCTCTCCTGCGCCCCGAGCAGCTGTGCTGGATGTCACCTAAACCAGTGACTGAAGCCCTTTGGGCTGGATTACAGCCCAGGAAACACTTGCAGCTTTCAGAAAAGCCTGGGCTGGGTGTAAGCTGCTTCCCCAGGGTGGCAGCTACGTGGTAAGCCCAGGGTGCACATCCTGGGGCTGCAGCTCTGTGCTCAAAATATCACCGCTCAGGGGCAGTTTTCTTTAGCACAGCAGGTCTTACTGCACATATTTATTTACTGTTAGTAACAACAATGCATTCTCACCCAAATGCTTCTGTTTGTACTGCTTCAGAATTAACTTTGCAGCTCAGAGGATGGGTTTTTGTGAAGATAAGCTGGAAGCAGAGCAGTCCCCGGCCGCTGACACTGGGAGGAGTTCGGATCTGGGTTTACTCAGCTTTGCTCGCCTCTCTTTATCATCAGCCAAACCAAAACCTTGGATCCAGCTCCCCATGAATGGTGGTAAACTTTGGATCTCAGCTCCTGTAAGAAGCAGTTGTTTGCCCTGGCTGGCAGCTCAAGACTCTGTAGAAAAAGATATTTCTAGGTATTATTTCTAAATGGAGAAGGACAGTTGAAAGAAGAACCTTGCTCAGCCAACTCATGTGTCCAACTCTTTGGCTTTCCAGGGGAAATGAGTAACGAGAATGAGACAATGAACGAGATAAATAACATTTAACTGGTATTGTAATGAACCTCGAGCAGTCTGCCTCTGTGGATACCCTGCAAATTACCTCCATTGCCGTTCCGTGAGTCTTTAAAAGAGGCTGCGAGTTATTCGCCAAATCCCCTGAAACACAATTGGAATTGAGCAGCAGATTCCCAGTGGTCTCATTTGAAAATCCCAGCCATATCCCTATCAGGAGGTAGAGCTCCAGGTTAAATACACCATAAAAAGGTTTGGATTTCTTTGTGTGGGATGGCAGTGTAGAGGGGGAGGATTATTATGTTGTGCGTCATTAACAGACCATTGAGCCCATGAAGCCATGAGGTTTTGTTACTGGTTCCTGGATAGCTGGGAGGTTAATTTGGCCACGAAAGCAGAGGTGGATTTTGAAATGAGCTCTGTGCTGCCTGACCGCTGCTACGAGTACTGTCAACAGCAGGCTGAGATGGGTGGAAAAAAGACGGCTACATAAGACCTTGCAAAGGCTCCTCATGGTCCTTGGGACACAAACTGGGGATGTGCACACGGCAGGGACCCAGGTGTGTGCCCAAAGCCCCAAACCAGCTTCAAACCAGCCATTTAAGCCAGAAGCCCTGGTGCAGCTGGGTGGGTTGGCCACCCCCAGCACTTGGGCAGCTTTAGCAGCCTGGGCTGAGCTCTGCCTTTCTGTGACTTGCCAGCAGCACCAACCTCACTGTCCGGGCCCTCTGGGCAACAGGGTGCTGCCTGCATTGCAAAAGGCTCAGCCTTGCTCCTGGGGTTGAAACAGAAACCACACTGAAGAACTAACAGCTCTTCTACCACTACTAACTGTTAACTGTTGGGGGATTTGGCTTAGGCAAAGTTTATGAAGAAATTCTCCTCATCTTGGTCTCTGTGTAACCTTCTGGCTGCTTGAAATTTTAGAAGGAGTGGAAAGGAGGGAGAGATCTGGAGGTCCCCTTCCATCTCACTGCCTTAATTTGGGTATAAAATATCAGACTTCTGGCTGTGCATATTCTCAAAGTGCAGCCAACGGTGCAGCAGAGAAGTAAAGCAGGGATTGCTCTTCTCTGGGCAGCGAGCACCTCTGCACATTTGCTTTTATGTCTGTTCAGTCTCCAGGAAGCAGAAAGCAGAAGATGCTCAATTCCTCCAGCCGGTGCGTGCACAACCAGATGTGGACATGCAACCAAAACAGAAACTGGGCTATGGCAAAGGATATGCAGAAAGCACACAACACTGCATGTATGTTTATTTTCATGTATTTTTATTATCTCTTCATCTTTTCTTCATTAAAAAGCAAATGGCATTTTACATCCCCTAAGCTCTCGATTCATTCTCTAGCAACCCTTCCGAGTGCTAATTGGATGATCTTCACAGTTTCTTTACAAAGTGAGTAAGCTACACAAACAACATTTTTAAGGCAGATAGATAAACTACCAAAGCAAAACACTGCTCACTCACACGTGTGTCCCCTCCACCAAGAGCACGTTGAGCCTGGCCGCCCCACCAGCCACCGCATGGCACAGGGACATGGCGCTGGCACAGGAGGTGGCGGCGGCACAGAGCCAGTGCGGTGCCTCATCTGAAAAAGCAGTGCACACCTAACTGACACATCTGCTCCTCTAATTTACACCTCGGCAGATGAGGCCAGGGGGAGATCAGTGGGGATGCATTTTAATAATTTCCTTACAGGTGTTTTCAGAGGAAAGCTGGAAGGGAGGAGCTGATTGATGACCTCCCTCTAATTGACACCCCAATCCCCACCCCAGCCCCAACGCCCTCAGCGGGTGCGATGCTGTGGAGGACCAGCTGCCATACCAGCTGGCTTGTCTAGCCTTCAGCTAACCTAGGGTGGTGGGCTGAAAGGAAGAAGGGTGAGATGGTGACGCTATCGCCACACAGTCAAGGGGACATTTCTGTGTTCCCCATATACCTATTTCCATGAACATGTTCCAAGCTTGTAAAGGATTGACTGAAACGTGTTTGCAAATATTTGATATTTGTCAGCAAACTGAGATTGCTTACCCACTGAGAAGGAAAGAAAAAAAAAAAAAAAGAAAATAGAAAACATAGCCAAAAACTTAGTAGGTCTACAAACAGGATTTCCTAGATTCAGGCTCTGTTGGTTGGACCCGTCTCCTCCTATGAGGAACAACACAATTTCCACCTGCTACATCAGGTTCAGATATCACGTGTCTAGGGTTTTGTGAAGATTAATTATGTTTATGCCATACAGTAGAGTTTTACCAGCTAGCCGTGGATTTCCAGGAAGAGAGGTATTTCCTAAGGCACCGTGTAGGGCTCAGTACAGTGCAGTGAATAACCTGATGACTCCCTTGGCTCTGCTCCTCGGGGCATTTCTTAAAGTGCAGTCTTGGAGCACGGTGTTCTTAAATCAAAGTATAAAAATAACCAAAACAGTATCAAGTGAATTGTAGGAGCTGGCAGAATGGAAACAATAAACAAAGATAAAACAGCCTGATAACAATATCCTGTTAGCAGAGAAGAAAAAGCAATACTCTGTAATGGTGAAATATAAAAACTTTCTTATGACAAGACATTGATTTTCCCAAAAAGGAAAAGGAGAACAAACTACAGCGGTAATGCAGCATGTGTGAGCACCGAGAGGGTATAACGATGACAACACCGAATAAGTATCTCGTCTCCAAAAGTTCGAGCTGTGTGACCTTTAGCAGCGTTCAGGATTGTGTGTCTGTTTAGGATGTCATTAAACAAGACAGGCTTCCTCCAACTGAACAGTGCGTAGAAGTAATTGGAGAGGTTTGGAAGAACTAGATTCCAGACTAGCTAGTTAACAAACTTGGAAAAGCTACATGTCAGTAAGAAACCCAACACAAAAAAATTGGGTTTGGGTAATAGCTCTTTGCTCCGTGTTCAAGTTAGTAACCTGGTTTCTGTGACATGCCTAGTACAGGTCCCAGTGGTCCCAGTGCTTGGTGTGCTACAGAACCAAAGGTGGAATGTGAAAGTCTTTAAGGCAAATTTAGATCAGCTGGAATAGTCCTTAGGATCTTGGTAGCTGAGCTCATGGTGAGTGGATGGCTACTTGATCGCTGACAGCTTTGCAGATCTGTGCAAGAGGGAGGGAGGGAGGGCTTGCAGGGAACCGATGGTGCTCAACCCAAGGTTTGGTACTCTAAAGGGTGGTGCTGTGAGCGTGTCTCTCATAGCCAGGTAAGTTATGAATGGCATTTGAAAGCCACTCTATAGAGTACAATAGAGTGAAGAATTGTAAGGTAGCTTGAAGACTGACATTAATTACCCACTAATTTTCTAGCTGTGATCCATGAAATACTTGTTGCTGATCCCCAGACAGATGGCTAGTCGCATAGGACGGGCTTCTCCTCTTTATTTCCATCTGCTATATTTCATTAAGACAGCTAAAAATAAAAATACCCCTAATGTTATTTTTCCATGTAAGTTACTGCTGCAGTGATTTGATGTGACTGTGAATAGAAGAGTTTCCAAGTGACAAGATTTTCTTAATTAATTTGTGAACCTTGGCATGAAAAGTGACTGCAAACCCCTACACTAGACTCATCATGAGTGCTACACTTACTTCTAAGTGCTATTTATCTAGAAAAGTCAGTTCAAAACAATTTCTTCTGGTGTAAGGGGAGAAAAGAAGCTGCTGCTTCTTCTCAGCAGAAGTAGGTACCATTTTTAGGTTCTAACCAGTTGTAGATGGCACCTACAAAATGGAGATGTAATCATAGAGATCCTTCAGGCATGAAGTCTTCTTTCCCTCCAGTTAGTAGGAATATCTCCAGAAACAGCTTTTCTGCACAGCTCCAAGCCCCTTCTTGGTCAGCACAGCACCCTAAAGCACCCCTGGGGTGGGTCATTTTTGGGAGGTTGTTTGGTTCTGTCTTTCAGAGATTTTTTGGCTCTATCTTACGTGTCTCTGTGTGTGGTCAAGCTGGGTTCTTGCACCACAGATCTACCAATTCCAGTGTTTAGTTTCTGATGTATTAAAATGTTCTCCAGGCAAGCTAAGGTCCCCGCTATCCAGAATGCATTTTTTTTCTCCAAAACGAACAAAAGCCTGAAACATGTAAGTGTTGATAATCTTTTTTAGTCCTTCCATGCCTTTCCCACAAATTCTTTCAGAGGGACAGAAACTCTCCCTTATTTCACAATGAAGTTTTAGCATGTTTTAGAACAGGGAACTGAGATGTGGCCCAAACACCCCAAAGTAAGTGCAGAAGCAGGGAGCAGGCAGCCCAGCAGAAGCAGCTTGGTGTGATGAGGAGCTCCAGGGACTTAACTAACATTTGAATCCAGAATTTAAGATGAAATCTGGGACAGATAGCTTAGACCTGGGCTATTTTTATTTTCAACTACACAAGCCATTGCCAAAGACCTCTTGAATGGTGATCACAGATGTTTACGAGCGATGAACTCTATTACTTTACCCTACTTTTAAAAGTCTAAAGCAAGCATGCTATTTTAGACAACACAACTCAAAGTGCCACTAGTACTATGTCTTAATGACACTGCCTACAAGACAGGCGAGAACCTTTGTTCTCACCCCTCCTTTATTAGTTGCTTCTGCTTAGAAAAGCAAGCAATTTCCTCACTCTCCTGGCAACGTTCCCATGAGGAAATTCCTCCTCCCAAGCCATAGCCACAGAGCCAGTCACACAATCCCTCCTTCTCTCGGATTACACTGTTTTCCCATTTGCTCAGGCTCTTGCTGCTCACCCCAGCCCGTCACCCCAGGAGAACCTTTGGCTCCATTCTGTGCCCATACTTCTTCCTCCAAGAGCAGTTATTTGAGTTCCACCCTAAGATCACACTGACTTAGGCCCCAGTTTAGCAAGGAATTTTGTCACATGCTTAAGTGTAATTGACTTAGACCTTCAGTCTGTTTTTAGCTTATCAGAAGTGTGGGTGGGTAAAGCCGTCCTCTTACGCACTCTTGGCTCCCATGGAGGTTGGCCGTTGATGAGCAAAGAGAGCATGTGCACCAAATTCAGCAGAAACTCAGATAAGGAGGACTGCTGAACTGGACTCCATCCAGCATGGTGGTGTGTCTTTTAAGACCCAATTATCTTCCCACAACACTGCAGAGGTGTCAGCTCCATGGCTGTGACACACCACAGGTTAGTGGGTATTTCTACCCCAACTCACCACCGCTGCATGGTAATGAAACTTGGGTAGTCTGTGCCTTACTCAGACTTTGCCTCAGGTATTAGGAGTCCTGAATAAGGACTTCACGATTAATTCTTAAACTCAGAAGAATGTGGCTAAGATTGGCAAAAAGCAATGATTGCTTCCAGTCCATTGAAAAAAATAAAATCCAATAATACTAGATTCAGTATTTTATTCTGCTTAAACCACAGTGAAGTTGGATGCAGCAGCACCTCGTTTTCCTGCAAGGTCTCGTCAGATCAGTACAAGGCTTAATGACAATAGCTAAAGAAACAGAAAGACACCATGGATTTTGCTTAACCACTTACAACATTTACCTTTGAAGTCTGGCATATTTAATTCAGATCATATAAAAATTCCAGTGGTAAAGGGCAGAGAAAACTGAATGTTGAATGAAGACTTTTGTTTTCCTGAACAGAGCTGAAATGAAGAAGAAGCTGGGTTGTGATGATCATGTTTCTCCTATAGGTCAGAAGTTCAGTGTATCATCGGATTTCATGTATGGGGCTGCTCTGTTCCTAATTGCAACCAGCCAGGACTCTGCACATCAGTGAGCTTTTACTCTGGGCTCCTTCCATAACATATATACTGTAGTCAAAGTAGTAACTAAATCACTTTAAATGTATTTTTAAGAGTAAATCATTACCTTTCAACTCTACCACACAGCAGAAAATGAAATTAGATACTGGCTTACATTCATATAAAATATAAAACCCAATACTTAACTGGATCATCACTACAGCAAAATTATTTTACACAAATTTAATACAAGCATTAAGCTATGAACCTCTGGTAGCCATGATCTCAGATTCAAAGGTACCTGGAACCTCACAGTGATAGAGGAACCAAAACTCTGAGAAACCTGGTCCAAGGGCCCAGGCCCCAGCCCCAGATGTCAGCTGTGGAGGATGGATGAAGTACGGCTGAGCTGAGCTGAGTTTGTGCAGTAGGCGAGAAGGATGTGTGCAAGCAGCACTCTGCAGCCCAGGTCCTGAGTGATCCCACTACATAACTAAATGAATTATTTATACATCTTGGGGAGAGAAGCTATAGCCACATCTGAAGCTGAAATAAAAATACAGCTTAGCACTTAGCTGATGACTGACTTTTTGAATAATTTAAATTCGTCAGAGACATCCATGGTGGACTAGCACAACCTCCTATGGACAGCCGTTCATCTGCAGAATTAAATGAGACAGAGCCAGCATGCCAGCTAGATCACAATACTAAATTATGACAGAGGAACACGAGCTGTTATGCAAGGATGATGTGGGGCAGTGACTGAGACTCAAGTTGGGGTATCTCACGTTCATCTGATAACTAATAAAGATTAACCTACCAAGCCTAAAATGACTTTACATTGTGTATGTCTTCTGCAGAGCAGCTCTCACCATGCCTCTGCTCTCTCAAACTTTAAAAAACCTCTGTCTCATGTGGTGACTAGGTCTTAAAGTGGTTTTAGCCTTCCTACATCCAGGACAGACCATCTTGTGACCCGCAACATGTTCTCTCCTTAATAAACAATCTAAATGGGGCTTTCACAGGTTTCAGCATACTTTGGTTTCCTTTGTTAGGAAGAATGAGGCTTTTGCTGGTGCTGCAGGACAGCTTTGAGATGTAGGCATTGCCTCGGGTTGGAGAACAGTGCCAGCCAAGAGGAGCAGGACTGCACAGAAGACACGTCTGTGTTCCTCGGGTGCTATGAATTTCTCTGAAAGCCAAGAAACCCGAAACTGCAGCGGCAAGTCAGACTTCCTCTGGAGATGGAGTCGAGGCAGGCTAATTTTAGTCACCATGCACTATGCAAATCATCGTGCTGTAGCTGAGTTTATTTTTTAAAGTGCTGACTGCCAAACTTGCTGCAGGGCACAGACTCTTCATATGGGTCTTGAAGAGGTTTGAAACCAGCTCTTTGGTTAGCAGTGATACATTTCAGATGAGGGGGGTGCACGCTCCAAGGACCCCTGCTAGAAAGCAGACTTTCAATAGGGAAGGACTAGATGACTGGTTTAGATCATATATTGATTTTCTAGCTGGCCAGAATTAGCTGTTAGTGGGTTTTTTTAATGTTTTTGGTTCTACATGTAATTTTCCTCTTTCCTTAAAAACTCCCCTGATAAGCTGCACACCATGGGCCCACGGGACATGATGGGAGTGCTGGTATCTGGATCATGCCCAGTATCTGTGGATAGAGGAAGCAGATCACTGTTGGGTTTTAGATATATTCTCTAAATATTTGGCACATTCACAGAGTTCACTTTTAACTGGGATTGATCTGACTTCCTAGGAAAGAAGTAATTCTTTAAAAAAAATATTATTAGACTGTGATTCATGGCACTCATTTAAAAGACAGAGGCAGACATGGGGAACACGGAGCAGCAGAAGCAAGGCAGGGTAAGCTTCCAGGAAGCCTAGGAATTAGCACGGACAGTAAACTGTTACATTTCTCTTCAATTTTAAAAAGATTTAGCATGCAGACTTTCATCTGATAACTTTCATAATGTCTCTATCACGAGCCATACTATGACTGAATTGTTCTTTGTATTTGGGAGAAACTGTTCTCCATTATTTCTTATCGACTTATCATAGACAGCTTCAGAAACTTTCCTTTGTGAACTTTAAGAATAACCACTTGCAAGTTTGATGTCTCACCCATAACCTTCAAGGCATTTATCCATCCAAGCAGGTCTGCCTAGAGCCAAGTTTGGAAAGGCTCTTTGAATTCTGAACAAAAAAAACGAGGCAGGAGAGTAAAAGCAGGATCTAGTTTTCAACTGTGAAATGATTTTAAAAGGTGCTTCTATGTTCCATGGCTGATCTCGAATCTTTAACCTAAGTGCTTCAGATCTGGGGCTCAAACCCTAGTGAATGGTCAGAATTTGTCCTTGAAACCTGATGTAGGATTTAGGGGTGACTGGGAGAAAAAAAATGTGCCTAGCAGAAGCTAAGTTCGATATAGAGGTTGTGAAATATCTGGTTGCATTTAGGGCTGGAAAGGGACTGCTATTGTATTCCCTCGAACGCAGGGAGCTGCTGCACTGTGCATTTATTTCTGTTTATGTGAACAATCTGCCTATTTTGTAAGAGTCCAGCAATGCTCGGGCAAGAGTAAAATAACTATAGGACTGCACATAGGATGTGTAGCAGCTCCCCAGCTGTTGGAAGGGTGGCATTGGGGAAAAAATATCTTTTCCATCATAAAATCCTGGGACAATCCAAGTGGAATCCAGCTCCTGGGGGAAATGCTGGGGAGCTGGGTGGCCGCTGGATGTCAGTGGCTCTGCGCGGAGCCAGGGGACGCTGGCAGGAGAGGGCTCTCGAGGGAGCTGAAGGACATGCAGATGAAAACGATTCACCTGCTTAAATCACAGGATCTTCCTAAAAACGTGTCTCTTGTGGAAGTGGAGCCATGTTCCCAAATCTAAGCCTCGGGAGCAATAAAGAGCCTCTGTGGAGATGAATGGTGTGTTTGTGCTCCTGGGTGCTTCACCCAGACGAGCAGACGCGCTGCCTGTCAGTGCAGCTACGCGCTAATTTTGTACATTTTCTGTGTAATTTCATGGCCCCTCAGCTTCATATTAAATCTGACCTTTCTACTGCACTTGACTGGGGAAAGGTAATCACCTACTTTGCTTCTTTCAGCATTATACATCATTGCATATGGCAGGTAGATAAGTGTATCTGGAAAATACAGTTGCATGTGAGACCAGGCAGGAAAAAATATCTGCGAGTAGGTCAGGATCCACTTGAAGACCTGCCAGAGCACAAATATATTTTACAAGCTGGATATTTAACTCCCACTGGCTCCTGTGAAAACTCAGTGATTGCAGAAAATCTTCCTTTGCTTTGAACAGTGGAGAGAGACTTCAGTTCCCCCTTGTATGCTGCTGCAGAAAGGCCCTGAGCGAGCACAGGGAGGCTCCTGTGATTTATGATGTTACAAAGAGTTTGGAAGTTATGAAGGAAGAAAAGGAATATTTCAGGTTTGGTACAGTGGCTAAAGATGGAGCTAAATATGCCGCTGTGCAACCCTTGGACTGGAAATGAGACTGTGTATTGCACAAAATAAACATCAGGCAAAAGGAGTTTAACACCTGAGTGCAGCCATAAGGGGAGAACAATAACCCCACAGCAAAGGCTCTGTGAGAGCACCCTCACAGAAACCTCAAGGGCCTCTTCTAATTAATCTTACTACAACGTATGTGTATCTAGTGTGGATGTGATCTGTTGGCTACTGAAGATATTAATTGCTGTAACACAAAAGTAATTCTGAAACAATGGCAAAGCCAATGCAGCAGGAAAGGTGTGGCTGCAGTTTGGGTCAGCAATAAACAGCTTTCTTACAGCTATGTTTATTTTCTGTGTCCAGGAGCAGAGTAAAAGAGCCTGCACCGTGCTCAGTATTACTACAACTGCTTATTCTTACTCATCTTTATAGTACCTTGATTGGTGCCATCCTGAGGTACCGGGATATTCAGGATATAACCTCTAACGAGTCCGGGCAGCTCAGCAAATGCAAGGGCAGGGCTCCCACTGCCTTGGGCTTTGAAACCCCTTAATCAAGGTGTGGAAATGCCTCAGTGTCACAGCTTGTTCTACTCATTTTACTCGTGTAGAAACTCTACTTAATGTTGAAGTGATCAAAAAAATAAGCTAACTTGATACAGAACCATCATCCAACAAAAACAAAGGCAGTTTAGCTAAAATTGGTTTGAAAATGCTCATTAATTAAGCTAATGCAAATTTGCATAGATGTGGGCTTGCTAACACTCTTTTCCCCCCTCTTCTTACCTAAATGGGACTAATTATTTCTCTAATTATGATGTAATTGTGTGGCCTTGGGATCATTGATTTCAGATACATTTCCTCATCTCACTCTTCTGTCTGAATCCAAGCAGAAGAGAGGGATGCTCTTCTGGGATGTGCTGCTACTTCTTTTGGCTGCAGTCTTGACCTTAAAAAAAAGAGGAAAAGAAAAAAGTGAGTAAGCGGAGCTATTTATAGTTGAGCTAATTATTTTGATGTGATATGACAGCAGTGGAGTCTGTTTTCTCTTCACTCAATTAATGGCAATGGAAAAGGCATTCAATACCCTTTTAACAGCATTCACTGGCTACAACACAAACCTTTGCTTAATGTTTTAAGACGCAGGATTTTGCAATACAGTGGGGG
>NW_010287560.1:90923-100080 GCF_000700745.2 Antrostomus carolinensis
CTGCGTTTGTTTCTGGTTGATGTAGGAGAAGCTGCGAGGTGAGGAGCTGAAAGGGGGTTGCTCTTATTAAAGAAAAAAAATTCCACTATTTGGTAGGAAGGTCAGGTGCAGTAAGTTTGTACAGACCACCACATAAAATTGTACAGGTCAAAGCTTAGGTATCTTCTAGGGCATTTAACGGACACCAAGGAGTTTGAAGTAGCTAGAGCTTTAAAGTGGGGAAACTGAGGCAGGAGCAGTTAACTTGGGAAAGGTTGCAAAGCAAGTAAATAGCCAGAGAGTGATGATCTTGGTCTGTGGTCTCTGATCTGACCACAGAAGGTGGATTTACACTGTGATTTTCAGTGTCTCTGACCTGCCTTTTTGCTGTTCCCATACACAAATTCTGGGAGTGAGATTTGCTGGGCAGCAAACAAAATGGGGAAGGTGGAAGGGAAAGAAGGGGAATGTCTTGGCTGAATTTTTGTTGCCTGCTACTGAAGATTCTGCAAAAAACCACACCCCCTGAGCACCACAATATGTTTTCTAGGTCTCTGAGGAAGTTGTTAATAGCAGCTATCCCTGGACTCTCTTTTGGAGCTGGACAAGAAGCTAGATTTTTATTCTGTAAAATTTGGGGATTAAAAAAAAAATAAAATTGAGTGGATTCTTGTCTTTAACCACGACAAAATTAGAAATCCTAAACTTTTGTGAGTTATTTCTGGTGGAAAAGTACTGTTGAAGCTTGGGTCTTGCTCCACCTCTCAAGCTTATAAAATAGCTTTTCTTCCTTGCTCCTCACCACCCTCAGGGTGTTCTGCAGCTCGTCCCTCTCCATGACCACAAAACTCCTGCCAGAGGTTTTCCTGTGTGTTACAGGGCTTTCTTCACCGTTGCAAGAGGGGAAGGAAAAAATACGCTCTCTCCTCTTTTCAAGGTTTTGATCAGGTCCCTGAAATCTGTGTACTTCTCAGGTTGCTTTTGGTGACCTTTCAGAAAGCAGGTACTGTTTGTGAAGCCTTTAGGTGACTGTTACTTTGTTTTCCTTTTATTTATCTTTTTTTAAACATGTGGGTCAGGCAGCTGCAGGTACAGTGCAATATTTATGAGAGGCTCTGATTTATGCAGGCACAAGGCTGTGCAGTGGGATTACAGGGTACTGAATGTTATATGCAGTTTTAATTTCTTTTTATGACCAAAGGATACAGCCAGAGTTTCTCAAATATGGAATTTATGAGAGCCTCATTCATGCAAGTTTTAAAGGGCCCCTGTATCTCTGTCCCGCAAAGCCGCTGCGCCAAACGATGGGGCGAGCAGCCTGCTCACCCTTTGCCAGTTAATAAAAGTAGATATAAAAACATGGCTGGGGCAATTCGTGTGACACCCGAACAGCTTCTGTGTGTAGAGTCCTGGCACTCCTGCAGTGTTTGTGCAGCCCCAGCCCTTCTCAGCATCAGGCACCTACGACAGAGGCAGAGAAACTCCCTGCAATGTTCTGACTCGGATCTTCTGAGCAGGGACTCTGTGCAGCACCGTGCTGGGGGTTCACTTCAGGGCTTCTAAAAGCGACTGTAGTGCAAACTAAATTACAGAGGGTATTTGTGGCATTTGGCCCTCCTAACTTCCAGCCCTGTGTTCCACACCGACACAGCTCGCTCCTGTTCTGACTTAATTTTGCATTTTGTATCTGACCTGCAAGTGCTTTCTCCCAAAAAGGAGCCTCTCTGCTTGTAGGAGAAGTGGGGTTTGTGTGCCTGGTGGCTCTGCCATCCACCTGGAATTTGCATTTCCTGGCATACAATTCAAGGTATTAAATGCAATAATATGGCTCTGCAACACAATGTGCATGTCTGATGTAGTGAATTATCCAGCTCTCTCTCCTGTTTTGAACATTACACGTAGAATTACATGTACTTGCATCCCACACGGCTATTTTGGGGAGACAGAAGATTCTTCAGAAAGTCACCAAATTTTTTGTAGTGGCACTGGAACCGTTGGTATATTCAGAAACCTGATAAGGTGTTTCTGATGGGGGATGTCCCCTAACCACTGGCGCCAAACACAGAGTCTAGCAGTTTGTGACTGTCTCCAGCTCCAGAATCCCTGGAGAAAAGTGAAGGGGACTCCAGTCTCCACAAGCAATCTCCATATGGGACTTTCACCCTGGGGAAGTGTGAAAGGGACCTGCTCCAGTCTCCATAAGTGCAATGAGAAGTCATTTCCAAGCCTGACATCTCAGAAGAAGGCTCATGCCATGCTCAGTGCTCCAGGATGGTCAGTGCATGGTCCTGCCAATGAACCCCAAGTCCCCATCTCATGGATGTTGCTGTTGCAAATGCCTCAGTGTCCAACCTGGCCAAACAGAAAAAGCTTTACCTGTCTCCTGCTGCTAATGTCTTCAGCTCCTATTTCTGCAGAAGGGGAGCTTTCCTTCCCATCTTCCCTCCCTGCCATGCCATCCAGGAAAACAAAAAGGCACTGCTAACATCTGCTCTTTTCTCCTCCTACATGCCGTCTCTCTCTCGCTCTCTATTAAACCCCTTCCCACACAGAGGCGTAGGCAGGCTTCTGCGCGTACATCTTGGCGTACAGTTTTTCCCATCCCTTGGGAGCAACATTTGCAATGGTGACTGGTGAGGGTTTATTTTTGTTCTTCGTTAAGACTTTGGTTAACAGGCTTCTCGGTCTCCAACTGCACCTACTCCTCTAGCGATCAGTCCGCGTACCGTGTAAGGGCAGGGCTGTCAGGGAAGCTTATGGAGACACAGCAAGTGGGTGGAAATGGATGCAGCAACGTATGGAGAAACTTCCCATTGCTAAGCTACGCTCAGGTGCATTTACTTCTACCAAGAGGGGTTACTAAGGAAACAAGGAGCTGATTTCTGTGGAAAAAAAGCAGACGTTTCTAACAAGGAACAAAAGCCCCACTTGTCCTTCAACTTTGATGCTCCAGGATCTGTTCTTTGGTCTCCAGTAACTGAAAAGTGTCTGATTTTGAGCCCTGCCACTGCTCTCTTGTCCCAGTGCTGTCCCTGCGGCCCGTGGCTGTGGCAGGGTGCTGAACCTTCACCATAAAATGCACGAGCTCTGAGTCACTTCTCCTTCTGGCAAAGGAAACGGGAGAATCCATCTGGGCTCATTCCATCCTGCAAAACTTGCCATGTTTTGCAATTTGCACATTTTTTTCTCCTCCGATTGGAATGGGTTGGCTTTTCCCAAAGCTGGCGTGGCTTTTTGTTGCAACAAGAAGAATCCCCATCAAAACAAATTTTGCAGAAAAGTTTAATCAGAGAGGTTCAAAGCTAAACAATGCCAGCTGCTGCGCAGAAAGCTCTGCAGAAAGATGCTCAGCTTTTTCCCACAGCCCAAATCAAGCCCAGTTGACAGTTACTGGTTTGTGTGTGCATTGCTTCCCAGCTGAGGCTCTTACAGGGAGAAAGTTAGGCTGTCAACACAGCAAGAGGAGAGTTTGACAAGGAGGGGGATTGAGAGCACCGGAAGAGGTTGGACTCACTGCTCTGGTCTCTTCTTGCAAGGCTCAGAGGTGGGTTGTGCCATGGTGGGGCACGGATTGTGCCCACAGGAATGGAGAACAGCTGCCCACCTGCCCACCTGAGCCTCACTGGTCAACGGAAACAAGTGATTTACTGTATCAGAAATGGCAATTATCCTTGGAAACGCAGCAGGGTGATTAATTGCACCACGAGGCATTAATAGTTATGTCAAAAGTACATACTTCATAACATCAAAACAGAAAGGGTGTTCAGATATAGCATTACTCTGTAAGGGGAAAAACACATTTTCCAAGTTAAGAAATCGGATCCAAATACCTGAAACAATTCAGAAAATACTGTAAAAGAAGCATGAGTAGGAGCAACATCATTAAGAAGGAGCATTTCAAAAGGAATTATAATCTTCAACTGAAGTTCTTCAGTATAGAGGCAAAGAAAAAGATTTTTTTTTTATTTCCTGCCTAGTGTGTTTAGTTTTGGGGGGATGTGACATAATTGTGTATTTTCCCACCATTCAGAAAGTATAATTCCCTAAGTTATCACACGAAACACTTGCTCATTTAAAAAAAAAAAAAAATTAAAACCCCCTAAGCTTGCAAGCCTGATGCATTTTGCAGTATGATTAACTTGCTGGCTTCCAGAGTATTTAATTCAAACAAAGAAAAAGTTCAAAGAGAATGGTTCAGTTTATCTTAGTATATAATTTTTTTCCCTTGAACACAAATAACAGCTTTATGTAGGTTTTGATAGATTTACAATACTGTTAGATTACGCCCAGACCATCCTGAAGACATACTTCTTTCAGATTTTGCTATCAAGCAATTTTTAAAACCCAATGCATTGGAAATTAATTCCAGAAGAAAGGAAAGGAAAATATTGTTGTTCTTCCATTCTTACTAACATTTATGTGCAAATGGCAATGGGGATGGGGGAGGGGGGGAAGACGCTTGTAGAAACATACTTATTTTGCAGCAGGAAAGGGCAGCGTGGATTTCTTTAACTGCCTCTATGTGAGAGTCTCTATTATAACTGAAGATGACAAATATTGAGTGTCCAGCTGTGATGGTTTTTAATGACAAAAAAAAGGTGTGGATGAAGCAGATCATGGTCTTCTAGAGGGATCAGTGCTTTTCTTATGGGAAATAACAGATTTTATCCAAGCACTGGAATGCTGCTCACATCAGACTGGATACAAAGGATTGATCCAGAGCTCAACTCTGTGAAAAGTCTGTAGGGCAGCTGCAACTTTGCTCTTGTGGGAGAATAAAATCTTCACACAATTGTATTTATCTGAGGGGTTGCACTATTTTAGGGCTTTGTTTCAAAGGGAGCATTGCCAAGGCAGGTCCCGGGGGGTGCGATGTGGTTACCCCTCCCGGGAAATGCTGAGGTGCCCGTGCCACATCAGCTGCTGGGTTTCTCCTCATTCCTGGTTTAGGGGAGGTTAAAAGCAGTGGTGCTGGGGATGAAAAGCAAAATAAAGGAAGTTCATTGATAGGAAGTTTCATAGCTTGCTTCAGTAGCCTATATATTGCTTTTCAAAAGCACTTTAAAATTACCTGAAATATAGTTGCACAGTATTTCCAGCAGTCACAGTCTGACCCGAGCTATCAATATTTTGCAGTTTTTAATAAGAATGGAAAATCTCCAAGATAAGATTTACACTGAATAGTGTTGGGGGTTTTGGGTTTGGTTGTTGTTGGGTTGTTTTTTTTAATATTATGGTGCTCTTTTTAAAATGTCACAGTTGAACCAGTGAGCATGGTCACAGCTTCCAATGTAGTAGATCCTTCATTATTTATCCAAGGGGGTGGGGGGAAAAGTGAAAATATTTTCCTAACTAACCCTGTATGATACCCGAGCTCTGGGCAGGTATCGCTATGCTGACCTTCCACTTTGGCACTGGCACAAAAACCCCGCTGGACTTGCCAGACCTCCTGGGTTCACAGGGTGGTCAGGACGAGCAAGCGATGGAAATATTTTGGGGATGAGTTGGGATTCCCTCTGAGATCCCAAATAGCACAAGCTGTCTCGCTATTTAAAAATTACTTTGACGTGGCAGAGCACAACACTGGCCCATTCAGACACCGATGGCTGTTCCTTATCCAGCTCAGTGCTACCAAGATGGAAGGTTGTCAATTATAGAGAAATTAAGAGTCCTTTGAAGAAAAGTTTGTGCTTAAAACACAACCAGAGTTTGCCCAGATCCAATTAATATTTCTTGCCAGAAGCAGGAATACAGCAAAACACAGCACGGCTTCAGTCTCGAACTGACGGGGATGAAGAGTTGCAAAATACCCAAGTCATTTTGAAACCTAGTTGTCCAAATAAATATTGTGTATATTATTCCTTCAGTGAAGAATTATTGCTTGAATGAGGAATTCATAGAATCATACAATGGTTTGGGTTGGAAGGGACCTTAAAGCTCATCCAGTTCCAACCCCCCTGCCAGCAGCAGGGACACCTTCCACTAGACCAGGTTGCTCCAAGCCTCATCCATCCAATTCAAATGAGGGAAGAGAATTTCTGTCTTTCTTCATTCAAGTTTTAGAAGTTATATAAATAAATATATATATATAAAAAAACCCCAGAACAAAACCAAACCAACTTTAAAATGTCCCTGAGCATTTTAAAAGCAAAACAAGGCTTTTAAGCCTTCAAGAACTGCTGGCAGGGAGAAAATTCTGTCATCTGCTCTTACTCCTGTCTTCAGGGTGAAGGTTTTTTAGCCCCACCATATGGCATGGACATACCCACCCCACCCTGCCCAGCTGTAGCTGTTTCCTGCTCTCAGATCAGCACCGTGTCACACAATTTACACATTAGCCTGGGTCTGAAGGCACAAAACCACAAGTCCATGAACTTTTCAAGGCCAGTTTTTGGATATTTAACTTCTCCACGTACTCTGAAGTTTGTTACCTAGCACTTTCTCTTGGGTTTGGATGGTGAAGGGATGATGGCTGGTGGGTTGACCCAAAGCCCATGTCCTGTACAGAAAGGGTCACTGAAAGATGGGTCTTGTATCCCAAAAGCTTTCCCATGAGACACCCCTGAGACTTCAAAACAGGATTTTCCTGCAGTGGCAAACATCAAAACACACTCAAGCTTTTTGCTCTGCTGCTCATAGAGCTGGCCAGTACTGGTAGGAAGTACTAACTGTGAATCCTGTGAGTATTTAAGTAAGCAGCAGCACAGGACTCCTTTTTGTTTGCCTTCTGCAAAAGCTTGTGCTGCCGGGAATTTTAAAGCCAACGCTGGGAAATGCTGGCATCAAGCAAACCTTAAAGTTTGCCTTTCCCCAAGCATCTGTGCAATAAAAAAAATAAAAAATAAAAAATAAAAAATTGTGGATTTATGCCACTCCAGCAATAGGACAGAAGTGCACTGTGAGGTTCAGCAATACTAATGGTAACTCTGGGTTTGGGGTTTTTTTTTGTTTGGTTTTTTTTTTTAAAGCCTTTAAAAATTTACAATAAATTACTCAGGAAGAAATTATACATTATTCATTTTCATTGTGGTTCTGATAAAATTTCAAAGTCAAATTTTGAGGAAAATGCCTGGTGGTAGACACTTTATGGTGAGGAAAAAAAGACAGATCAGCTGTGCTAGAACTTGAGATTTATTTGGGCAATTATAGTTAATTGGAAATGCAAGTCTGCTAAAGAAATAACATATTCTTCTTGAGCTGTTGAGGAACGCTTATAAATGATAATAGAGCGGTGTGTGTGCTCAGGCGGATGTTTGGCCCGGGGTTTGTTTTTTGGGATGCCCTTTTCCCCCGGGTGTCCCGGCCACGCGCGTTCGCAGCGAGCTCGCTCCAGAGCTCAGTGCCGGGGCCAGCTGCGTGTTTTAGGTTCAGACCAATGCGGGAACAGCCACGTTTCCTTCTGTTTCAGGTCACTGAGTTTTTGCATCCAAGCTCCAAATCAGCCCAAGTTGACCTGAAATGCTGCCAGCCTGACTTAAGATTTGAAAGTCTAAGTCTAACCAGGAAATCTCCTCTTGATGAAAGTCTGGGGAGGGGGAGAGGACACGGTCTGTGTGTTATGTGCATTTCAATAATTTTCTCTGCAGTGAGTTTAGCATTCAAAAGACCCATTTGGAAAAAAAAAAAAAAAAAGTAAAGGTTGGCAAAGCACAGCTCCATTTCATATAAACTCTACCTAAACTCTACTATTTTGTATTAAGACATCTGAGAATGTGTGAACCCCATTTCTCAAACCTTTTCCACGCTGATTAAATCCCTCCTGTACACCCCATCTGCTGGCAGACCACCCCAATGGTGCCAAAGCTGAAGCAAATCAAGCTGTGCTCATCTGGAGATGATTCCCTGTGCTGCTACTCGGCCACTTTGGCGGGGGCACTGGTCCCTATGGGGAGCATCAACATCACCCCGTGCTGGGACGGGAGCACAGAAACCACAGGGACCCTTGTCTAGGACGAGGGTGTGAATATGAGAAGTTTTGATGTACACAGGGCTGGTTTGGCAGGCCTGAGAATTGAAGGTCATGAAGTAAAGGGATCTGGGGTTATTTATATGCAGGACACTTGCTGCTGAGAGCAGCAACATTTGATCGGGGATCCCTCCCAGACAGAGCCCATGGGTACCCGGGGCTCACACCCAGCCCCAGGGCCCATCTGTTACCTGCAGGTTTCCTCCCACCCTGGTTTGCAAAATAATGTTCTTTTAGACTGGACCAAAGGGAAAATACATGAAGCTGAACTTGCCCAACCTGGCAGCAGCATCTGTGTCATGAGTTGAGGGGAAAAATCCATTGCAAATCAGGTCGCTGGAGCTGAAGTGTCTTTTATCTGCATGCAAATGCTGAACTAGCACAAGTTAAAGTTTCTTTTTAAAGCTCACTGCTGGTTTGTGCAGCTTAATAATTTCCTTGGATTTTTGTATTTACTTATTTCCATTCTCTAAAGACTCCTGGATTTTGGCTTTTTTTTTTAATGGTATTTTTTAAGTGTGTTTTCAAATTAAATGTTGATGAAAGGTGCCTTGCTTAAGAGGATGGGGCTTTGAGGGGCACTCAGGCCTGATTCAGCAAAAGCACTTGATTATCTTCAGTTTAATTTCACAAAGTAGTTTAGCATATGCCTCAAGCTAGGTATGTCCTTAAGTCCACCTCTGCTCAGCAAAGCATTTAAACACATGCTTCGCTTTAACCAGAGATGAGGGATTTTTAGCATATGTTTAAATACCCCCTGAGCCCGGAACCTGAGCAGCTCTGGCAGATGATTACCCTCCTGCCTTTCCAGTGCCGGTGGATCTCTCACACTGCTAAAAACATTAGAAAAATTCCTTAAAATATCCTATTGCTGGTAAAATGAAGAGCAGCTCCTCCCCAGTGGCACAGGCTGTCCCACACCATCCTCCCCAGTTTGGGGCTGGAGGGACCATTGCCAGGGCAGGGAAGGGAGGGAGGGAGGGATGCTTTCCAGTGAGAGAAGCTTTGTGGTTGCGGTGCCCGTCGCCTCGCTCTATATTTGGATGTTGTGGTACATGCAGAGTGCAGGTCCCTGCCCGATGCCTGTGGGTGTTGCTGAAATACAGATAATAAATGTGTCATTTGACTGGAGCCGCTTTGCTGAGGATGTCTGAGCCCTGTTCCCTTTGCTGGATGTGTCTGTTGTGGTGGGAATTTCTACACCACCCTTTG
>NW_010287560.1:100137-115282 GCF_000700745.2 Antrostomus carolinensis
GGATATCTTCTGGGTAGAGTTTGGTGGTTTGTCAAAATAGTCAGCAGCGATAATCTGAAGCTGATTCCAGCAAAACCAGGCAGGTAGGATCAGCGGGGCTTCCCCTGAGATCACGTGTTCAATTCCTGGGCATCTCCTGTGCTGAGTTTCTCTGAAACCTGCGAGACTGGCAGTGCTTGGACTCTCAAATCAAATTATCCTGGAAAGCAGAAAGGCTCGAAGCCCTGGCTGAATCAGAAATTGGTATTTTCTGGGATTCAGCAACAGCCTTAAATCACGGCTTCCATAATCCAAATTTGGAAAAAATGCTATTGAAATTTTGGATCCAGAGTTGCACCACGACGCAGTCATTTAATAGCTGCCATGAACACAGTACCAGTGCCCAGAAGGGGTGGCACCATCCGTGTTATCTGCTGCATCAGGCACCCTCGCCCATGTGAGCAGACACTCATCAGCCGTGGGTAAATAAAGACTCTCCTTCTGTATTTAAAATAAAATATCTCTTTAATATCAGAGCACCCAACACAAAGGGCACCCAGCATCCTCCCTGCCATCTGCTCCCGTCCCGCAGTGTCGAGACGGCGTGGGGCACGGATGGGCATTGTGGGTGCCGACTCTTGTCCTGCACTTGGAAACCAAAGGGACAGTGAAATGCAACTGTTGCAGTGGTACTTTGGGTTCATTTGCTGATGCTTTGGGTAAAAAGCTGCATTTTCGGGTGTAAGGAGTCTCCTCTATCCCTCACAAAAATCCTGATCATGTAGTTCTAGCACCAGGCGAAGGGGCTGAGAAAGAAGAGTAAATGGACAAAAAAACTCAGTGCAAATTTTCAGATGGGGATGATCCAAGTACCACAAGAAAGATCAATCTATTCCAGCTCTCCAGCTGAAACTTATCCTTAGGATGGGACGAAGTGGAAGACTAGATCCACAGAGGTCTCAAGTTTTTTGGATTCAGGAATCCGCCCTGGCTGTTGAAGATGTAGCTCCCTCCTCGCCTGTCTAGTCCCCCGTTGTCTGCCTTGGCTGCGCAGCTCTATCAGCATAGACTCCCTGCTTTGGGTTGGGTTTTTTTTTTTTTGCCAAGGCATGGGGGACATTTAACAAATCACATTATTTTAAGAATATATTCCTGCTCTGCAAAGCTCTTGGCTATTCCTATCCTTTGTAAAAGTCTTTAAAAAAAAAGAAAAAAAAAAAGGGTTGTTTGTGGTGCTAACGGTATGGAATGAGCTAAAGCTTTATGCCATTTTTAGCACTCTTGGAACAGAGAGAATTGGAGGAACTGAAAATATATGCTTAATCGCCCCCAGGAAAGACTGCCATAATATTTTGGGTTGCATAAGCAAACTAAATTGGAAATCTGGAATCTATTCAAGACCTTTTGATCAGGGAGCTTTGCAAGTGCAGGAAAGTAAAAACACAGACAGATGGGGATTAGAGTTGAGCATCAGGAGAATAATTTCCTCTTTTAATTTCAGTTCCGCCAACATATAAAAAGCATTAACAATCCAGTTACGTAACGTGCGTCAGAGCCCAGCTATACGGAGCAGGAACGCTCGGTGTAATTAAGCCATTACACAGCCTATGTTTGCTGCATGGAGGTAGGAGCCACTTTGCACAAGCAAACGACCCCCCAGCCCCCCCCCTCCAAAAATCTGGGCAAATGTCCTGGTCAAAATTAGAACCAGTTGTCGAGGCTAATAGGAGCTGCAGGGGGGTTCAGGGAAAATTGAAGCCTACTCCGAGATACTGCTGGGTTTACAAAATCCAATTGACAATCACTTGCAAACCCCCATCCACCCTATTTTCTCCATCTTTGTTACTAAATCAGCTTCAGTGGGAGAAGGGAGATTAGGCTGAGGAACAAGCAGAGATATTTTTTGCTGATTGTTTGACATTGGGAACAATAGTCCATATAATACACCTTGTGTTATTCTAATAGTAGGATTGCTGAGAGAAGGCACTGCAACATTTACAGGCTGGCAAGAGCCCCACAAATTTGAAGCTGCAAAGGCTGGCAGAACGGATTAGATTTCTGTTCTTGCCTGTTTTCCTCCTCTCAGGGGATATTTTTGCATACAGTGGCTGATGCAGAGTGATGCAACAAAGTACTAAAAGGACAGTCTAAATAGGACCACTTACATTTCAGGATCAACTAACTGGACACGGCTTCTGAACAGGTTTTAAAGAGTCTCTGATACCCCAGAATATCCATATTAAGAATTATTTGCCTACTGGGATCAACTCCCCAGACTGCTGATGTCTGCAACCTTCAGATAAAAGCCACTTCTTCCAGGAAGCTGATTTTTTTTTTTCCTTCTTTTTGCAAGCAATTTAAGTGCAGTTACTTTCCCTTGGTTTTCACTCTTATTACATGAACTTAGGTGGGAGTAGGACTGAGATATCACAGACCAGTTCTGCTTTTCTTCATCTCAATTAATATCACATATGGAAAGACAACTGTATCTTTGGCATTGCTTTATGATACTCAGCACAGGCAGGAGCTCAGAGCCTTGAGGAAGTCTCTGCAGGGGGAGCAGAGCTGTCCTGGGTGTTTTCCTCCCGCCCTGAGAAATCCCAAGTTGGCCAAGACAATCCCTTGGAGCATTCCCACCACAGCCCTCATGGGAGGGACATGGTGAGGAAATACCAACCTCGTGGCAAGCCTGGACCTGTGTCTGAAGGCAACTGGTCACCTTTTCAGCTTAGAAAGTTTGAAGGTTGCTGGTTTAGGTGCTGCACTGAGGTCGGGATTTGGGAATATCCGGTCGCTTTTCATATTGAATCATTGAGCAAGCGTGGAGCCCGGCCGTTTGTCAGACCTGGGGACTGTGGTTATTTTTGAACCACAAGAAGACTACAACAAGAAGAGCTAGTCATGTGTGAGCAGTACTCTCCAGGCTCATTTGCCACAATAAATAAATAAAAACAAGACAGAAGCATTAAAAATTAGTTTTACACATGACTGGCACGTCATTTCCATTCAAATGGGTTATACTGTAGGTGCACATGAGATCATAGGCTGCTATTTAAGGAAGAAACCTCTACTTACATAAATGTCTGATTATGCAACTGTCATGGAAACCAGAGATGACAAAGATGTATTAGATTAGCTTGTCCATTCCCTCAGAGCACAGGATTGTTCCTTGTGGTTTATTTTTTGCTCAAGACTTGAAGAACTGATCGGTGGCTGCTGGATGCCTAGCTTGAGAAGAAATGATTTATAGTAGGAGCTGAGCTGCCACTTTTCTAAAGGTGATTTGCTTTGGAAACTCAAGGATAGAAGTGCTTCAAGCCACTGGTCGCATCTGACAATCCTCACACCAGCGTTTAGTTCAGCCCTGTGCTCAGAATACCATTGCTTTCATTACTTAAAATATGTGCCAGAGTCTTAAAGGACATGTTTCTAGCATTCTGCCTGACCTGTCTTTAATTTTCATCCCCTAACTCTGTTGTTTTTCCAAATAATACTCCTTTTCTCTTTGTTTTTTCACTCTGCCAGTGCATCCCTCGCTTGCTGGGTTGCTTAGCCAAGCTATACAAATTTAGCTCTTCCTAATCTTTTCTCATAGGTCAGTCTCTCTAGCCACGCTCATTTTTGCTGCTACACAGGGAAATCAGCAGAGATTAGTATTTTAATCTTCTTCCCCCGTTTAAAGAAACCCCAGGAATTGTACACAGTGAATGTTTTTTCCGTGACTTTAAATTAAACTGTTTAAAAATAAATATATTTATACATATATATATATATTTCTCTACTTTCACCTCTAGTTCCTCTCTGTCCTTGATTTATATGCTCTTCTACCTTATTAGAAAGTGGCTTTTTAAAAAACAAAAAACCCAAACAAAAACAATAACAAAACAGATTTAACTTCAGGTTGGTTTCTTACCATGAACAGGGTAAAACTATTATGTCATAAACTATACGGTTCAGTCTCGCCCATGCTAACCAGCTTGGCTGGTCCTGCAGAATCAACCCTCTGGGCTGTCTGGTCCCACCAGACCTGGGATTTGGGAGGTTGTGTAATGATATGAAGACAAAAACATTAATGCTGCCAGTGGTATTTACCTTCATTTGTGGAAACTGGTTCTTCTTTTATTATGTTTTCTGCTGGCTCACAATGTATTTGGTTGCTGTTATCACCCTTGAAGTTGGTCTCCTTGCTCTCTCTTAATCCCAGTGGTTGCTGAACTCAACTCTTTTGCTCCCCCCGTGTCCCATCCAGATGCTGATGTATAATTACAATACGTACCTTTAGTTCTTAATACCTGTTTAGGACCATGTTTAATGAGTTTTAAACAGTCAATGTTTTTTATCTGTAGCTGGGCTTTACCCAGGGTCGTAGGGCAAATTAAATTTAGGCTCCATCAGATCCCAGCAAGGAAGCAGATTACAGAGCTGGGGCTTCTCCTCTGACAGGAGGTCCCTGACCCAACGCGTACCCCTTCATTAATTTTTGGTGTCAACGGGAAAACTGCCACCACTGCTGCAGAATATGGGGAGAAGCTGATACCTGATGAGCAGGAACTCAAAACACAAAAGGGCTTCACACCAAACCGCTGCATCAGGCTTATGAGCTAAATTTGGTCTCACTGAAGTCATTTGAAAAACTCTTTCAGTGTGAGCATGGTTCCCTGCCAAGCACCTCGGCACTAACCTACGACACCTCTCCTATCTCCTGTGCAGCTCCGGGGCTATTTTAGCCAAGACTGTCAGTTGAGCTGAATTGTTCCATTATGTGGTGGCTTTGCAATGTGGAAAAGTGTTCAGGAGGGACCACTCTCTAAATGAGAGGAGAATTATTGAGTCTCCAGGGCCAATTCAGTCATTGATTTTTTTAAAAAAATAAATATTTATTTTATTTTTTCCTGAGGCAGCTGATGCAGGGAGCAATTACAGTGGTGATTTTTCTGTGATATGGATCTCAATAGACCATGCAGTGGAAGAACACGTGCTTATTTCACATAAAACCCCACTATGGGGCAATGCTTTCCAGCCACTACTGAACTGAGACAGATTTGACCCTAGAGACAGAAATTCAAGTTGTAATGTCTCACCTTGTATTTCCTTCCATCAGCAAGAAGACAATGAAACATAGTGCTTATGGGAGACCAAAGTGTTCCAACTGTTCATCTTAAACCATAGCAATTGGACTACGTGTAGGCAAGCAGACTTTTTTTGGTGCAGGTCAGATGCGTTCCAACCTCCTTTTCAAGTATTTAAGAGAAGCCCTTAAAAGCAAGAACCTGCTTCATTGCACTTCTTAAAAGAAGAAGCTACCCCAGGGAGATCTTGTCTCCCCATTTCTCCGCAGCAGATGCCAACGTTGCTGCTGTCCCCTCTGCCACGAATAGACACATTTCCGCAGGAATGATCCCTGAATTTCATCTGTAAAAGCCTCTGAGATCCTTCTAAATAATTTCAGCATGAGCTATCGTTAGGAAGCTAAAAATCAAAGGCACGAGGACCAGTATATTCAATAAGATGGAAAAGGTTTTCAGCAAAATGAGAACCACATTGAAGGATTTGGGAGTTTCTCCCTGTATGGATTCCAAAAGGGGTCACGGGTTCGCGGTGCACTGGCAAGCACAGAGATGCTGTGTATTCAGCATAGGCAGTAATTACATCTCCTCTTTCTAAATTATGTTATCAGGAAACATCTATATTGTTTGCATGGGTCTAGATTACGCTCTGAGAATAGAATGTTCTCTGCATAAAGAGCGCGGCTGGAGTAAATCAATGAGGATGCACTCAGAAACATCAATTAAAGGTAATACAAGTCTTTAGCAGAGTTTGAAATTCCTATTTTTCCAACCCTGCCTTCCTCTCTAGCAAAGTGACAAAGCAGAACTACTCAGAAATTCATAAGGTTTAAAAATAAAATACTTGTCTCCTCTCATCCCCCTCTTTACTCAGGTTTTTACTCGGTGCTGTTTCTCAGCATACTAGATGAACATAATGTTTTTCTTCAAGAGCTCTCCAGCTGCTGCTGGGTTAAGGGGTTGCCCATTTGCAAGTGTCACAAGTTGAGGACCTTGGTTTTGGGGTATCTGCTTTGGAACACCTGCAATCTGATTTCCTGCAGGAGTTAAGGTTTCCCAGCCCTGCTGAAAGTCAGGTCCCAGCATCCTTCAGACAAGCACCTTGAAATTTCAGATTTTCAAAGTTAACAATTACCTCTCAATATAAAATAACAGCAAATCTCCAATAGAAGTGGGAACAAAATCCAGACCTTTTGCCTTCCTAGTATCTAATACCTGGTGCTGGTTGGGCAGGAGGGTTAGTGATCTGGCCACCTTTGGACATAATTAGTAAGGGAGATGTACGTAAAGGCCGTCAACATGTTCTCCCTGGTCCCAGCGATTTCCTGTTATTGAGGAAAATGAGAAATTAATGTGAATCTTCCTTCAGCCTATTAATTCTGTGCCCCCTTCACAGACATTAATTCAAATGTGAAATCTGAGCCTGGATTTGAGCCTCCCCTGTGCTCAAAGCAGTTCATGCACAGGGTTCCTGTTCAGGCCCATTTGTTACCTACGTGACACTCATCCATCATTGTGATTGTAATGGTGAGAGGTGGAAAATTTTCCCCTAGTTACTCGGAAGAAAAAGGACCTGACGTAGAATTTATAAGCTGCTTGAGCTGAACTAATTATTCAGGAAATGGTATTTTTCATTGCAAGAAGCACAGGCGAGCAGATTCCATTCATAACTCAAATACCAAACAGCGTTAGCACCTTTGGTTTTAGTGGCTTATTTTATTAATATTAAGGTGGGGGTGGGTTGGTTTGGGGTTTTTTTTAGGTTTTTTGTTGGCTTTTTTTTTTTTTTTTTTTTAATGCTTTTTCCCTTTGGGCAGAAAGCTGTTCCCTTTTCGTCACAGCCTCGATAATGAATTGCAGTGTACAAAGCCGGTCATACAATACGCAGCGGCGGCAGTGCGGAGCGAGAATCTTTGGGAAGAGTTTCCATAGAAACATTGACGTCCTCCTGGCGAACGGGACACCGAGTTCCTTCAATGGGAGGTATGGGGTTTTAAAGGAGCAGTGAGGTGGCGGGAAGCCAATCCAGCAGAGCTATGACTCTGCAGCTCCCAGTGGAATAGGGGGGTTTGAGCTGGTGGGAGAAAAAAAAAAATCAAATAAAATAACCCAATTACCCTCACATTATCAAAACGTCAGATTTAATGGTGGCTGTTTGAACGGTGCTGTATATAGCCTGGTAAATAATTAAACTGCTGACCGCAGAGTGCGCGAGAGCTGGCAGCCAAAAATCATAAATACTCCAGGCTGGGAACTAGCGTCTTCTAAAAAATCTAGTTAGATTTTGTCACAGACTCCATCCCCAGAAGGCTTAAATTCAGCACAAACCGGCATGACGCAGGCATAAACCTCCCAGGAATGAGCAAGGTTGCACCCCGGCGATGCATGCCCTCCCCTTCCCTGCCCGTCTTGGAATGAGACAAGTGTTTTGCAAATGTTCCAGCTCTGTGTTTTAAATAGACCCGTGTCTACCCAGCTAAATAGTGGCAGAGCAGCCCTGTCTGAAAGAGGCTGTTTCTAGAAGGAAAACAGTCAGAGGAAATGTTTTTGCCAGAAATGTTGGAAATCATACAAAACAAAAAGGGAGCGTGCAAAAGAATTCATTGCCGAGCACTCCCCGGTGTTTTTGTTCAGGCTCACAAACGCTTTGTTTCAGAGCAATCCCCAGATAAGATTAATGAAGGTGACAGACATTCCTTCTCGGAAAGTGTGTGACCCACCCCGAGGCCCCGTCTGATGCCCGGGAACACCGGTTGGAGCCTTTCCACCAGCTACAGGGACTCTGGCTCCAGACCTGGGAGCTAGCGTTCCTCAGCCTGAAAAGGCGAGCAGCCATCCGACCCAACCTGGTTGCTCTCAGCCTCCACGGCTTCCTCCAGCTCTTTGACTCCGAGCTGGATATTTTTATCACAATTCAGACAACTCTCTGGTACGATCTCATACATCTCAAGTAAGGTCTTATATGTGTGTCACCCTCCCGAATCCCGAGCATCTTCCCATGGTGAGCTAAGCGAGGTGAGGAGCGCCTGTGACAGCTCTTCCTCTATTTCTCCCCAGCACTGATATTGCAGGGGTGACGCGTTGTTTACCCAGCAAATCCCTACGGTATGTGGGTTTTTTTGTGAAGACGAGCTGGCGGGAGAGTGTGCTCCACTGGGACAATGCAGAGTTCACAGGGACCTTTCCTACCTGCAGGAGCGAGCACCATGGTCTTGAACCAGCCCTATCCCCTCTCCAAGTGAGCTTCTGTTATTCATAAGTATCTTGCAGCTTTGCATCCTTCTGGTTTTGTGTGCACAGCTTAAAATCTCTCCAGACTGATTACCAGAAAATACAAAGCATCCACAACCCCATCACAGTTTAATGGGAATCTCAGGTACTCTGCATGTTTCATCATCTGCTGCAGATAACCTTCGGTTAGGCACCAAAGGCAAACTGCTCATGTGGATGTTGGCCTTAATCACCTGTACTTTGAAATGCTCAGCAAATGTGGTTCTTTATACTGCTTTTATTCCAGTGCTGAAAAGTCCATACTGAAAGTGAAATTGCTTCAAATCTACATGGTGATGATGGTGATGATGGTTCTGGGTGTCAGTCTCTTCTCCCAAGTAACAAGCGACAGGACAAAAGGAAACAGCCTCAAGTTGCACCAGGGGAGGTTTAGGTTGGATATTAGGAAAAAGTTCTTCACTGAGAGGGTTGTGAAGCATTGGAACAGGCTGCCCAGGGAAGTGGTTGAGGCACCATCCCTGGAGGTGTTTAAAAGACATGTAGATGTGGTGCTTAGGGACATGGTTTAGATGTGGACTTGGCAGTGTTGGGTTTACAATTGGACTCAATGATCTTAAAGGTCTTTTCCAACCCAAACAATTCTATGATTCTATGCTACATGAAGTTCTGGTTTATAATTTTATAGCAAAGACATTCATTTATTCAGTGGGCTGTGGGCAGGATGTTTGATATAGAATTTGGAATGGATCTATTTGCAGAATGTTTGCATGGAGGTTATTTTGGTTGAACCTCTTCAGTAAGATCTGTTGTAGACATAGAAAGAAAACCCAGCAAGTCAAAGGATCTCAAAGAAGTGTCTTGAGTTTTAGAGAGTTTTAGAGACTTATTCAGCTTGTTTCAAAGGACGATGGCAGGAATTACTTTCAAGGGAATAGGGAGAGAGGGTAAAAATCTTCCTGAGCAGTACCTAGCTCTTTTCATCCATTAGTCTCAAAGTGTTTTGCTGCATAATAGAAAATACTTTACCCTGGCTTGTAGATGCAGAAACCTTAGGAATAAGAACCAGTTTAGAATAAGAGTCATTTTCGTTGAACCCTTCATCCTTACTTACAACTTAGGTGAATTTAAAGGCTTGTTATTATTTCTTGATTAACATCACTGTATAAGGTGTTCAGCTAGCACGGCGATGAACTGGTTTAAATACCCAGGTGGGCTGGATTATACACACCAGGGTGGGCAGAACACTACCTGACCCACACGCCCACCATGATAAGGCAGCCGGGGCTGAGGTGGGGCAGTGGGAACACCTGGTGCTGCTGTGGGGAGACGTGGGGACTTGGGGTGCTTGGCATCCAGGTGGACAACCCATGGGGCTGAGGCTCACCTTCTGGCATGGACCTATTTGTACACACACAAAAATAGAGTGCTTCATTATCCTGATTTGGGAAGAAATACAGTTAAAGCAGGGAGACACACTGATTTGATGGCAGTTGTACCCTCCAAGCACTTTGATGTGGTATTTCTGCAAGAGTGAGCAATAAGTGAAATTATCTACTTGACCAATATTAAACTGGTACACTACAAAGGTCCTGAATTTCTTCTAAACCACATCTTATTACAGCACCTCCTATGCCAGAGGTGTTTTCTCTTCCAGATTCTCTGCAGAACAGCAGGGCTGGCTGTGCACGCTTAGTTGGTGTGGTGCTTTTAACCGATGCAAAGACTCCATTTGAGCTGCTCATGAGACCCTGGTCAAGCAAACCTTCTTTGCAGACTTAATTAAAAAGTTGTACTTAAGTCTTATGAAACCTGATGGACTCTAATCACCTCCTTTGGTGCAGTACTGAACCAGGAGGCAAACTCATCATTGAATAGAAAATAATTCCCATTAAAGGCAGATTTATCTGCAAGCTGAAGGAGGGAGGGGCTGCAAAGGTGCTGGCAGAGGCATGCACCAGGCTGAGGGGACATGGCAATGCCTCAGTGAATGCATGCAGGCTCATGCTTAGTGGAGAGATGCTACGGATGTTGCTACATACTGCTTAAAAACTTGTGTTTGGCTTAAAAAGGGAGAAGAGAGCCAGTTCCTTTCCCATGTATCTTGTAGTCAAGAGCTGTCAAACACGTTATAGATGTTTACATTCAGGCTGCTGGGTTTAGATGAAGCATTAGTATCCTGCTTCATAGCTGAACCAGGAAAGTCTTTCTCTGCACCTGAGCCTACCTGCTCCTTCCCTTTAGGTGGAGCTTCTGGAAAACTGCAGGCACGGGTAACCGCAGCCAGCAAACACTGTGCAAATCCACGGCACAGACCCACCCATGGACCAGAGCCTATGCAAACAGCAGGGAAACGCTGTTCTCGGTGATAGATCGTTTGAGCTTTCCTTCCAGCAGATCCTGCTTCTTTCTCACGTCACCTCCTCTACTGAATCTAGGACGCAGGAGATGCTCAATCCTGCCTTCTGGGCTCTTGTCCATCTGATTTGGAACGTTTTGGTGATACAACAGTGATCTCAAGCTGCTTGCAATAAATGGCGTGCTATCGCAAAAGCCTGTCCAAAGGGCTCTTAGTCTTTGATCACTTTGTCTTAGCAAAAAACAAAGTATTTCTTTAATAGTGAAAAAATTGTTCCCACTTTGTCCTTCAAAATGGTGGCAGGTTTCTGTTTCTCAGATGTGATACAAACCCACTGTGGTAGCCATTTTGAACACCAACATTTTCTATAAACAGCTAAAATTTGCAAAGCCCATTGCTTCAAACACCACACTGGAGATCAAGAGCGTATAATACAGAAGAGCAAACTTTGTTATACATATTATACTTTGTTAAAGATGGGAATTTGATACCAAAAATTAAGAATGGCCATAACAATTACAGCCATCTAGTGGTCAATTTCTTTTTTTTTTTTAAATAAGAATAGTATTGATATTCAATTTCAGCAGTAAAATACCTGTAAATGAAAGAGGTCTCGCAAATAATGGGGTGGGGGGAAGCTTGCACCATTTTTTTTTTTTTTTTGACTATTCTTCAGGAATACATAAAATCTTGAATATTTTCCTGCTTGTATTGTACTTTGGAAATTTTAATAAAATTAGGTCTCATCTGGGGCTACTGTTTTAATGAAGGACTTGCTGAGAATATCCAACAAAGTGTGTTATTGCTCACACTTCAGCTGAAGGGACAGGACTGATTTATATTTTTTTTAACAGATTTCCTTTCTCCAAATGGTTCATTAAATTTTAAAGTTAGATATATGATAACACACGCTTTAAGTTAAGTAGATGGCAACAAATCCACAGTCTTCACAAAGTGATTAAGGATCTCTTTCTTCAGATGCTTTGTAAATATTCTTTTGGCTCTTGATGTCATCCATCATTTCAGGAGCTCCTCAGGCTTCACAGGGTATTTCATGTTTGATAGGATCTCTAGTGAATTTCTACTGAAAAAGCAAATTGGAAAGTAAGTATTTCATCTAAATCTTTGCATATCAAAAGAAAGAAAAAGTACATCCCTTTCTTTATCTTACTTTTATATGGAGCATATGGGCTGAAATGATGAAATTCAGATCTGAATTCCAGAAACTCCAAAGTATTTTGATTCAGCCCATAATAAAATCCTCACTGGGATTTCACAACAATGCTTTTTAATCCACCTCAGAGGAGGAAAAAGATTCTTGGTGAGAGGATTCGCTCTGTTAGAAGTTTTTTAGGTTGTTGTTGGTTTTTTTTTTTTAAACTTAGTCATCTGTATTCAAGGCTTTAAAAATGTATTTACAGAACAAACAAACCTTCTCCAAATAATCTCTGCAGGCTTTTGATTGCATGCCTTGGAGTGGAAGAACAGGCCATAGGATTTTTTAACCCTATGACAAGAAATAACTGGCTGTGAATTTTGGAAATCCTCTTTGGCATGTGTTCAAGCTGGTATTAATGCAAACCGCCCCATGCCAGTCTCCTGACTCATCCCAAACGGCAGTTTCTGACACTCATCCCATCCATCTCCAGCCTTCCCTAGGAAGAAAACAAAGCAGCTCCTCCCTTCCTTCCTGAGTGCTCACGTGCTCCAACTGCTGCTGAACGGGTACATCTTCTCTATTCCCAACTATTTAATTTGGGGTTTGATCTCAACGGGGAGTTTGTCACTGTGTGATTCATCTCGACTCCCGAATCTCAGGGCACAGAGGAGCTCATGGTGCGTCCTTCTGCCAGCCCTGGTTTCACGTTCAGGGCATGAGAAACTCTTTTGCAGCAAGTATGTAAAATGCTCTTTGCACCTCTGGTGCAAATCTCTTTGAAGACAGTTATATGTCAAATATAACATTACATTGCTTCTAAATCCTCTATATATTTATAGGACTCGATGATTCTTATGGATCCCTTCCAACTTGAGATATTCTATGATTCTATGATAGATGTAATTTATATATTATTTACATAGTCTATAAATATCTAAGTAACCATTATCCAGAGGCGGACAATGTTTGCAAAGGAAAATGCTGTTTAAATACCACAGTCCTGCAGAATCTTGTGTGTTGGATTAAATCTTGACCCACACTTGCTTGTGCCAATTGCAGGAGGGCTTTTTCCTCATCCTACAGACGAGAGGTGAGGAGTGAAAGGCAGAGACTCAGCTGCTCTAACTGTGAATTTCTTGACCTCTGACAGTTTTGGGTTTTTTTTAATCACAGCCTTTTCTAGGCATAGGCTGTGCAGTATAACATGCCATATAAAATCTCTGATAGATACAGAGCTAGATTTGTGATGCAGTTACTGGTATTTCATTAACCTTTATCTTGACAAGTGGAAATAACACGTTGTGATTCAGGGTAAATTTTTCACTTGCAGAGAAAAATGGTGCCAAAAGAAAGTGAATGGGCTAGAAATTAATAAACGCAAATCTCAATAGCAAAAACCAACTTCCAGCTGGAGCCGTCCCCTTGTGCATGTTTTGGATGTGTTGGGTTGTTGTGAGGATGATCTGCAGGGCACGACAGAGCCGCTGCTTGCACATTGCTCAGGAGCCCATGGGCGACCACAGCCAGTGTTCAGAGATGGGGCTGATCCCCCTCCAGGCTTCTTCCCCTGCTTTTTCCACCTGGACGAATATGCGGACCTCAAAGATTGTCCACCCCACCTTGGGCTGTGGCCTCTCCATGCCACTTCAGGTCTACAGCCCCACGGTCCCACTGGGCTCAGCTACAAAATGTTTCTTGCTCTGCAAAAAGGCTGCTCGCACCCACGGTCCCAACAACGTGGATCTGCAATCGCTAACCCACCAAAACCTCAGGGAAAACCATTTCTAGGAGCACCTGAGCTAACTACAGCCTCTCTTAGGCTGCAGACTCACCGGTGGCCAGCAGAGTCCTCCAGAAGAGACAACAGAGCTGGTGAGTAATAAGGATAACTGATGTTTTTCCAAGTCAAAACCAGCCTGACTCACCACTATTTTGCTTCTTTTATTGTTATTTGTATTGCTCTGATGCCAGACAGCAGATCTCAGTTATTGAGCCCAGGGTTTTATCACCATATAACAGGAGAAAGTGCCCTCTGAAATGCTTCCAAACTAAATCAGTAGGAGGGGAAAAAGAAAAAGCAAAGCTGCTTGTTCACTGCTGCCCTGTAATTCGGGGCTGGAAACCTCCAATGATCTACTCCTAACTAAGCACCTTCACTTACCCACGGTGGCATGTTTTCCAGCTGGCCTTGCCTCACTCTAAGCTTAGGTTTATAAATAGTCAATACCATCTAGTTTTCCAAATAAGAGCTCTGCTCAGAGCACGCGTTCCTGGACCCCTCATGCTCCAGGGAGAACTCACTGCTGGCAGGGGCTGCTCATATCCACAGCTTTCTATGGAGATACTGATCCGAGGCTGCAGGAGAGCCAAACATGCCATCAGAAAATGAGCTGGAGAAGGTCGATACACCATGGGTAGAGCAGAGGCCACCCCTGCCCCTTTTGCTCTGGCCATGCCATCCTCCAGCAAGTGGCACAACCCTGTGCAACCACCTCCTGCTCCTCTTTTAGATGAAGTCAGGATCTATTCCTGGGCAAGGCTGCCATGGAAAATGTCTCTCTGGAGCTGGTATTTGCCAAGGACAATGTTTCTGTCAAGCCAGTATCTAGCACAGGATAAGATTTCTACTGTTTGTGATACACATCACCCTCTTGAGGATTTTGTGACACCCTAGGTGTTCCTGGAGTGGGAACCAGTCATACCCACCATCGTATCTGCAAAGCAGAAGACACACATAAAAAATACACACCTATCCCTCAAAATCCATGATCCTTACCCCAAGGAGTTTAATAAAACATAAGGGCCTGGATCCGGTAACATCAATAGAAGTAGAATTATTCCCAGATCCAGAGAGAAAAGTACAAATGAAGAGAACCTAGATGTCAAAGAGACAAAAGCTGGCTGGGAGACCAATGCAGAAAAGCTCTGCAAAAGGTCTGGGGTTTAATGAGAAATGAGTAGGATGGGACTTGGCATAGATAAAAGCCATTAGGAACAGCAGAGAAGAACGTGAGATGAAGAGAGTGAGAGGAGACAGAAAACAGCTGGAAGAGGAGGCTGGGAGGGAAACAGGTAGAGGGGGATAAATTTTGGCTTGTGGGCACCAGTAAAACAACTACAGCTGCTGTGAGACCTGGCCAGGCACTGGGAAAAGCTGAAGGTTCTAGATGACCCTTGCAGAAAGCAAAGTTGCTCGGCAGCTGTCGGGGCACAGAAGTGCTGGTGACCCTCGAGGACAAGCGTCCCCATAACGGGTGCAGGGCTGCTCCCAGGCTCTGTGCTGGCCCAAGCGTTAGAGGCAGCTTCTCAATTTTGGGGGGTTTTTTTGAGTTTTTTTTCTAAAGCAGAGCTCCG
>NW_010287560.1:115301-130603 GCF_000700745.2 Antrostomus carolinensis
CAGCAGCAGCTCTAACTTCTGCCCAAAGCTCCCCAGTGCCTCCAAGTGCCACAGCATCTGCTGAGAATGAGCCTAAAACTGTACTAAGGTGTGCCAAGTGCCACCCCCATGACAGTGGGTCAGACTTGTCATGGCAGAGGTGCTGGTGAAGCTCCATGGATCCGCATCCATCAGGGCTGGGGTCTCACAGGCTGCCACCGCACCCACCCCAGACCGGCCGTGGTGCCTTCACCACCAAACGGCAGCACAGCAGGCGAGTAGAGGGTTTGTTCAAACTGATATCAGCTCACGTTTTGGCTTGAGAAGACATGCCTGGCATTTTTGTCAGCAGTGTCTCTTGAAATAAATCATCAGCCGTTCTGGAGAACCGTGCCTGCATATTAGGACAATTATTGCTTTCTTCCAGCCTCGGCTGTATAAAAATGCATTGCTGCTCTTTATGAGAAATTCTCATCTCCTTCTGTCAGTCATCTTGTCTCAGTGGGGAAAAAAATCCCCAAGCCCTGTCATATCAGAAAATGAGAAAATTATCAATATCTAAAGTGTATGTGAAAAAATACGAGTTCTTTCTCCATTTGGGAGAATGGATCTTGGTTGTAAAGTCTTATAAATGTTAGCAGCTTCTCAGACATTCAAAAATGTTAATGATCCCAAGGTACTAAAATAGCTTGCCATAGAGTTCTCCATATTAAAAATACTGTCTTGCCCTCTGCAGCCATCTAGAAGACTCTATCATAGATGAATGGTCCTATACATCACTTAATGTATTCAGAAAGCAGAGTCGGGATTAGTATATTCATGCAGACACAACAGGCTCTGATGATTGCCTGCGTATCTGAAGTTAGGATCGAGCTTTGGTGCCTGAGATCAGCTTAATAAATACTATCAGCTTCCTCCCACCCAGTGTAGGAATAGGAAAAAAATCTGTCAATAGCTGTAGCTTTGAATAGAAATCCTGGGGTAAAGTAAATCTCTCTACTTCAGATTTCCACTGGCCTCGTTACGCTGCCCTGGGGAGAGAGGAGGGTCTCAGGAGATGACAGACCTGAGCCCTGCAGCTGAGCCAGCTGGGACGTGGAGGGGGTCCCTGCCAGCCCCAGGAATGACCCCCCCACACCCATCCCAGGGGTGTCTGCACCAGTCCTGGGGTCCTCTATCCCTTGAAGAGCAGCACCTGACTCTACCTGCTTCCCTTCCAGGGGGAAGGTGCATGTTTGGGTAAGAGGTCTCAGCCTCCTGTCCTAGAGCTGTGCACAGATCCCTGTGTTGTCTGGGGGCTTATGCCATTGCTGCCTCCAAAATAGTTGGTTTTTGAGTCAGCTCCCCATGGGAAACCTAGGAGCAGCTCCTTCCCTCACTCAGGCTGCCTGCAGACTCCAGCAGACCTCACCTCCTGTGGTTGCACGCAGCTCCTGTCCCAGTGCTTTGGGCTGGGACCCACAGAGAGGCACCTCCAGATGCTTCAGCACAGCCTGAGGCAGCCAAGGCTGCCACACGCCACAAGACCGGAGGTCTGAATCACATCCCCAGGCAGGCAGAAGAGTGGTTTAATTCTGATCTAAACCTTATTAATGCTACCTGGAATCACAGGGTTGAGTCTTGGCACCTGTGAAGCTGGCTGGCTTGGGGCATGAGCAGAGGAACACGAAGAACTTGCTGCTTCTACGGCACTCCTGTAGTAGGACTCACTATTAGATTTGAATCTGTTCTGCTTTTTTGCTTTTCAAATATCTGTCCCTTTTGCTTTTATGAGCCATCAATTGTTTTATTTCCCTATCAGATTAGTTTGTTCCTCTCACTGTAGCTTTATGCTTTTGCAGCTGAATGGGACCCAGGAGACCTGAGCATCAGGACTGAAGACAGTACAACACAAAAAGGGCAGCTGGCATTCAGCAAACACCACAAACCACTTAAAATGTCTTTTGTTTATTAGCTATTGTTCAGTTAAATATAGTACCTGTAGCTTGAACAATAGGCAGTGGCAGAGTACGTGCTTTGTGCACTTACGGACTATTACCGAGCACCGAGGTGAGGCTTCAACACGAGGCCGCAGGCAGAGTGCAGCAAATTTGCCTAGAAAGCCCTTGTTGTGCCATTATAACCGGCCCATTAGCAGAGCTACCGAGGAGACTACATAAATGATGTTTATTGCATTTCTACAAGCCCACGGAGGGGAAGTTTATTTAAACAGTTCTGTGCAGGGAAAGGTGGACGCTGGCGAGGCTTTGGGCTTCGGAGCCGCGGGACGGTAGATGGAGCTGTGGGAGTGCTGCTCCAGGAGAGAGGTCCAGGGCACCCCAGGTGGGCAACCCATGCTGGGCGCTTCTTCCCCCTACACCAAGGTGTGCTGGGCCCCAAGGAAAGGATTCCTTACAGTCTGGTAGGTTATTTCTGGGCTGCTCCAGCTGGAAGCAAGAATCCCACTGATGGATCCCCCCCTGACCTGCTGGGACCCCAGTCCCATCCCAGCTGGGAGTTGCATTGTGTTCGCTCGGCTCTTCACCTACCTATGGACAAGAAACGGGGTGTCTTCAGACACTTCAGCAAATGCTTTCTCAAAACTTGTGGTGGGACTCCAAACAGAGTTACTGTTTGCATGAATGAGTCCAGAGCTTTTTGGATGCACCAAGTGAATCAAATGTGATTTTTTTTTTCATTAATTTCCTCAGTTGTGAAGCTGAACTGAGTTTTCTCATCTAATTACCCTTTCCTTCCTCAACAAGTATAACGGCTTTGAAAAATTGCTTGTGGTTTTATACACCAAACATCTGGTTTTGGTAAAAATTCTGAAACTTTTTAAACACTACTTGCAGTCTGGAGGAAGGGAGGGTGATATTTAGTAGATTATCTTTGCCCTCATTTTTGAGGAAAAAAACAAACCATCAATTCTGCTGCTGGCAATTGAAAAAGCAGTTAGGCTGAACTCTCTTTTAAGTGAACAAACACTTACGGATCTATTTATACCTGCCCTGAAGCAGACTACCGTAGGTGGAAATGCTGTAATTATTTCCTTTCCCTGCTTTCCACTGTCCTATAAAGATCTCCTGGAGCAGCTTGTTAACAAGTTACTGCTGTACATGGTGAAATTAAAATCAAACCTATATTAACAACCAAACCAATTTGACTAAAAATTACTAAAACTATGTGTAACAAAGGTGAGCCAAGCTCGAGGGCTGCTAAGAGGCAGCTTTTGTTGCTTAGCCCCATCTATCTAAGAAGGTTGAGAATTACAAATGACAAGCATGGCTGGCAGTGGAGGGGGAACAGGGACCTGGTCAATAGTGGTGGGGAGATGCAACAACATATTTTTTCCCGTGTTCCTTCTTCCATCAGTGCACGTTTTCAACATAATTCCCCTTCTTAAAGAGTTCCTGTCCTTTGTCATCTTCCTACTTTTCTCCCTCCCCCTTCTCCCTCGCTTCATTTCTCAGAGCAGGTGATCTCTTACACTCACCATCCAGGTTAACATAACTTTCAGTATCAAAGATCATTTAAGCTGAAAATAGCTTTTACTGAGTCCATGTTACAACCCTGGAGTGTCTGGTCACCAGATAGGATCTCCAGCTGCCTCTCAGATGCCGTGTCGGAGGGTTATCTGCGTTCCGGTACTCCCAGTACTATGGCCACAAGCCATTATGCTTCATCGCAATTCAGGAGGGTCGTGGACTTGATTACAGTTGATTATGGACCAGGTGGGATGATCTGATGAAATAGGGAAAAAAAAAAAAAAATCATTAACTTTCAGCAGGGCAGCCTGTTCTGTAAAGAGATTTTATTTTTTTTTTAATTTTCATGGAATGGAAAATAATTTTTTTTTAAGTTACTATAAATTTTTACCACTGTATGTTGCTACAGATTATTGGGAAATGGCTAGTGGTCATATTTACTGTTGCCTTCTGGGGTACAGAGGCCAAATTACTCAGTTATGAAAATAAGCCTCGTACTGTTTAGAAGTATGAAATGTTGCCCTTCAGTTCCAAGTATGAAGTAATGATGCTTCTGAAGCAAGAGGATGGATGTGCTATAAATCCCGCTGCTCTGAACTTCTCTTGCAGCACAAGGGAACAGCACCTGCGAATTGTGAACAGCCGGTGCGTCTGCAGCAGCCTGAACAGAGCTAGATGTGCTTGGTATTTTAGTGACCCCCTAAGTGTATAAGAGCACCTTTATTTTGGGAAGATTATGCGTATATTGCAGGCTGGCGGAGGGCAGGAACAATGAATCGGCTATGGGGAGGGCTACGATGAGTCCCCAAGGAGAGGATCTGAGTAGAGATTTCAAAATCCTCACTACACTTAAAAAGTAAATAGACTTAAATAGACTGTCTTGATAGCAGGAGATGCAAAAAAGGTAGCAATTCAGTGAAGTTTTACTGTAATATATTTTGGAAAATTTGCCAGATGGCTGGCAGCAAGACTTTTAAACTCTGACTTTTTTTCAGAGCCAGCCGTATTATCATCCATCAGACAGTCACTTTGGACTGACATTGCAGAGCATGGCTGTCTCCTTTATGTTTGCCTTGCTCCTGTTTATTTCTAGCTGATTTATTTATATCTGGAACTGATACAAGTGGCACGATTTCTTTGTTTCATTAAAAGATTCCTTGATCTAAACTTTAAAAGATTTGTCTTCAGAGGGATCAAAGTCAACCAAGTGTATGTCTGGCATCTGAGTTTTTCTGCTATGTCAGTCTTCATGTAAATCTGGAAAAGACATTTTGTTGCAGAATAGTAGGAAACTGTGGTGACTAGGTTAGAGCTGGCCATTGAATTATCGGGTACTAATACATACCTATGGTCCAGGCTTCTTAATTATTATTTTCTAAGAGGTGAAACAATGTTGACAGAGCTTGCACTGTCAAATGCAAGTCAAGGTAAAACCCAGCGCCAACTGCAAGCATGGAAAATTACATCCCACTGCCCAGCAACTCACAGTCAAGCAAGTAAAATATGATTTGCACAGCTGAGCGGAGGCATTGTCAGGGTGCTAACCTAGGAGCCAAGCTCTCCTAAACCCCATCTGTCACGACCTGTTGCTTACTCCTGGGAAAACTGCATACAGGCAGTTCTCTAAAAGAGGCTATTAATTCTGGGTACCTTCATTATTAATTTTGGGGTGTAAATCTCACCCCTGATTTGGGGTGTAAATCAGAGGTGTTGCTTGATTTCCAGATCAACGGTGGCATGCTGTGACCAGGACAGAGCTGTCTCATTCCCTCCTATTGCTGGAGGGATGGTGGAAGCTGCTTCTTCCCAGCTTAGCTCAATTACCCCAAGAATTAGCAGGTCTTGAGGACACATTTCAAGCCCCGCTGCCTGTTACCTGCCCGCGTCATTGAAAGGACAGGGTGTTTGCAGGCGCTTTGAACACGTAAAGCTCTATAGAATTGCTGAGTGTTATTGTGGACGGTTGGAGTATGTCCTGGATATGAATCATCTTGCTCTTTCTGACCTACTGTCCTAATTGAGAGTCATTTATTCTTTAGATGCTCGTCACTGTCTGGGTTGTACCTTTTTGTAATGAAGCAGCAGCCTGGAGCTGCAGGTGTTTGTCCCATTCTCTCATTACATGACAAATTAGAGGAGATTTAGTAAACTGACATGCTGAATCATGGATCCTCCCCAAACGTGACCCCAAATCCCTGCCCCTTTGTTTTGCTGTTTTCTGTGGCAGGGTCAGGCCAGGACGTGGCTTTCCCTTTGGCTATGTGAATTTTACTGCTGTGCACGTTCCAGTAAAATCAAAGGCCTTAGAAAAAAGATTCTGTGGAAGCTTTTTTTGTCAGTGCCTTTACACTCATTAGTTATAGTTTAGAGCACAAGCCTCAGGGCAGGACCAGCACAGTTGCTCCTGTTTGATTACACGGGCACTATAGCTTCTTCAAAAACCTCTGTCACCTCATGGACCAGCAACAAGAGATATTTCTGCCTTGTTTCTCCAGCAAATTGAAGAAGCATACTCTTCCCTGACTATCTCATATCTTCTCCTATTTATTAAAAAGGGGACTGATTGCCTGCTCTCAGATCCCCGTAGTGACAGTCTGCCTGGTCACATCCCTTTGAAGAATTTCTATCCAAGAGCTTATCATCACTGCAGAATTAGCTCAGGCTTTCAGCTGAGGGTCCCCTGCTTCCCTGCTCTGCCCACCCTCCTCCCAGCAGCCAAACGGTAAATCACAGCCGAGCGACCCGCCAGTCACTGCAGATGAAAAGTTTAAATGCTGGAGTGGCTGGCATGAGTGCTGCCATGCAGACGTCGGCACACATCGCTCTGCACCGCAGATCCCCCGGGGCCTCCCTCGAGACTTCCCAGTGATGTTCTTCCTTGTCATCTAGGCACTTCCCTGATTCAGCTGAATCGGGGACATTAATACTTCCGTTGTCCCCATTTGGATGTCACTTGGGCAGGCTGGTGTCAAACATTTAGTGAGAGTGATCTGGATAAGAACATTGAACTTGAACATCTTTTTCCCCCCCCGCTTTGAAAACACACTTCTGGTAATGTAAGTGAGAGTGAGCTGTCAAGTGCAGCCTGGGCACCCAACCCTCACCCCTTCGGGGAAGCCATGGACATTCTCATGTATTTCACTGCTACCTTTGAAGGGTTCAGACAGTCTTTTTTTCTCTCAGAATGTGTTGCTTTCTTCACCATTGGAGATTCCTCTTTTTTTTTTCTTGGGTTTTTTTTTTCTTGTTTTGTTTTGTTTTGTTTTTTCCATTACATCTTTTAAATGTGCTTATATTTTGCAAAGGTACAGCATTTGTGCAGATCAACCAGAAGGGATCAAATCCTTAATTCTGGCTGGATTCTGACCCAGCTCTAGATCAGCTCTGAATTTCTCATTCACTCCTCCATACCATATTTCTGGTGGGTTTTTACAATCAATTTTATTCTTTCATCTTGGGCATTCATTTGTCTCTGGAAATACATTCCAACTGAGTTTCTCTTTACTCTGTGGAAGGAAGTACTTGCAGAAAAGTCGATCCAACTTGGAAGAGAACTTCTAGGTAACAGGGACCCAGTCTCCTGGTGTGAAGAAACAATTGCATTATCTCTCTGTGGTTGGAGCTAAATGAGATTTATCCTCTTTGGGGCAAGGCAGGTATGATTTATTAACAAACAATAAAAGTTAAAGTTCCTGGTAAGGAACAAGGTTGCGCTGTGCAGCAATGAGTGCTCCTGGAGAACCTAAGCCTGATGTGCCTGCCAAGGTTACTCTTAATTTCTGAGTTATTACCTGATACGAAGCCAGTCCCATATAGCAAGGAAACAAATTTCAGCCTCTTCCCTACCTGATTTTCAACAGCTATTTATGAAATACTTCAGTCATCAAGAAAGATGTTCATAGCTAGCTGGAAATTAAACCAAATCCTGGCACTTCCATGACTGGTTCCATCCCAGATCCTCCAGCTTAGGGCTGGGTCTTCTGCAAATCCTTGTGGGTGGGACTGCTGGTTAATAATTGCTGTTATCCCAAGTATTTAGGTTGTGGCCCTTCTTCTGCTCCTTCTTTTCATTACCTGAGTGACAGAGTTGGAACAGAGATTACCCAAAGGCACAAGTGCTGGTTTCTCTTAGTGCCACAGTCAGCTAAATTTGAGCTCTCTGCTCAGTATCCACAGCTCAGTTCACCTCAGGTCTCTGGCATTGCTTCTTAAAATTGTCCTTCTTCCACTTCATTTCAAAAACTGAAAAGTGTTCTGTTTTTAAGGATAGTCACACAGTTACACCTCCAAATGGAGTTTTGTGATACGAGGCCATTTGCAATAAGAAAAAATATTTCCATTTCAAATATTTGGGAGTGTGTTTGCCTGCTCGTGTTTGCAGGTGCTTTTATTAAGCCTGCTATGAGCAGTGTCGTGTACGTATGCAGCCTCAGATTTGACTGAATTGAAATTGTGAGAATTTATGAAAAAGTGTTTTGTGAGAAAACATTCGCAGCTATGTAGCCTTAGAAACTAGAGAGTTAGAGTTGGAACTCCGAGAGTGGCTATGAATATGGAGAGCTGGGAGTTGGAATAATCACAAGGGAGGCAACTGCACCAGCCAGGATGAAAGATGAGAGTTTCAGCAGAAAATTGATCAAGATAACGAAGCAGGGGGAAGATGACTTGTGACAGCAGCTGAATTTGTAGCATCTAGCCTCAAATAGGAGTGTGAAACATAAGTTTGCTTGGAGGGGAGAAAAATCAATCTGAAGATTTCACATAGGATTGTATAGAAAGCTCCAAGACGCCCTGGAATGCTGCACCATTTACCCTAATCAGAGGGTGAGTCAGCACTCAATTATGTTCAGGCAATTTTATATTCAGTTTTCTATGCGTTGGCGACAAAGCAATTTAGATAATATGGTCATACAGCAGAATCACCTTCTTTACAAATCTGAGTTACATTAGCTACAATAAAAAGTATGTCACTTTGAGTGCTCATTTTCCAGCGTGTAAGATAATCATCATGTGGGATCAAGAAGAAATCTCTTCTTCCCGTTGCCAAACCCAATGTAATTGTGCAACATGGCTGGTTTATTCCTTCTTCTGAAGTTGTTAGTTACGGCCACTCTTGAGACTAGACAGCTCCACCGCTGTGTGCAGATACTGTCTGAAGTCCTGTGCATTAATAACAGCGGATGAGATAATAGCTCCTACTGGTTTGTGTATTCAAGAGAAAACATTCTGTTAGCATGAAGTGGGTTATATACATGTAGGTACATGAGGATTGCTCAGTCTGTCCATCACATGGTAAAAACCTGTGAAATAGAAGAATCCATGTTCTCTCCCTGCTGCTGCTTGATTGGCAAATCCCAAGAGAAGTGTCCGGGGAGATTTCAAGGTGTGGCTCCAGGTTTACACAGCGTTTTGCCATCAGTTCAGGAAAGATGTTATGCTAATCTGACCTTTTGCTTAATCTTTTAAGGTACTTAATATATTATTTTGGAGCAATTATACCTTTCAGACACAGAAGTTGGAGAGGAAATGAGTGATTTACTATGCTTTGAATCAATGATCTAAACTGATCGATCATTTCAGTGCCAGTGACAGATTCAGTCTTCCATGAACTAGTCCCTACGTGAACAAGATACATGAACTGTGTTAAAAACAGGATGCACAAACTGTTTTAAAATCCCCTTTGTATGTCTCAGGAGCAAACACAGCTTGAATCTTCATTCCCCTCCATTATTCCTGTCACCATGACTCGATGGACTTTAATAAGAGTTGAATAAGGGCCAGATCTGGAGCGCAGCAAACTCAAAGAGAAATTTCCATTGGCTTTTTTTTCCGTGAATCATACCCTTAAAGATTCAGGGTCAAACCTTCAGCTGTCATAAGCTGGCATCTTTCCACTCAACTAGCTCTTCATGTCTGCACAAATAGAGTCGCTAGGTTTCTGCTCATCTGAAAAGGAGCACCCTCATTTTTTATATTAATATGAAGATAGTTTTCAATGATCTTCCTCTCAAGAGAATGATTTTCAAACTGTATTCATCAAGACACTGACATTTGAACTCATTTTCCTCTGAAGTCACCATCCAAATTGTCACAGTTTGGCAGCACAGTAGATTAACTTGGCGCTTCTCAAATTAATGCTCTCAGACTCAGTATCAATACCTGTAACCTTTGGCTTTCCTAAATGTGATATTCCGTGTGTCATCTTGTAGACACTAACTAAACTCTCAAAGTCCTGAGCAAGTACTGGGCTCTGCATAAAACACTGTTACTGACAGGAATAGTACAGCAGAAAGACATAAGAAACACAGTCAATGGCCACACGCTCCAGAAAAAAAGATTATCACCCGAAAGCTTAAAATATGGATGGTTTCTGACTGAGCTGGATTGTTCTTGGTGGCTTCATATTCTTAGTCAATATCCAGGTGAGATCTTATAGAGATGTTAAAATTGCATTTTGTTGTGGATTTTATTGCAAAAAATGAGGCATCTTCCAATTGCTTCTTTATGATAAACTGACGATGTGAGAACCATCTTTCCTCCCCTTCTCATTCAAGATGTGCTTAGCTTGTTTTCTTGAAAGACTAGAGAACAGTAAGGGGTTCCTCTGATCCTTACTAAGTAAAGAAAACACTGCTGGGAGAGTCTAAAGGTGCAAATTTGGAGCAGTGGCTTAGAGGACATTATGCCCAGTAAGAAAAAGTAGTATGGCTGGATCTTTGCCTAAATAAACTGGGTTTCCATTTATTTCAAAGGGAGCTCCCAGTAATCCTCAGATCATCTTTTTTAATCCTTAACTGAAGATAATCAGAATGTCAAAAAATTATAAGAACTTCTGTGTTTAGCAGGCATTTTTGGTAAACAGATGCCCCTCCATTGCTTTCAAAGTTATTTCCTCATACTCAGTTTTTTCCCATTTGCTATCTCTTTTTTTCACAATTAGTATCTCTCAGGAAAAAGACTGAGCAGTTTTCCTGGATTTCCCCCCCTCAGGAAAAAGATCCACTCATCTTCCTGGAAAATGCTAAGTACCCAAAATTCTTAAGTTCCTAAAGAAACTTTTCAAGCTACCTTCATCTATCATAAATTGAAAGGGCAAAAGATCAGACCTTCATCTTAATCTTCAGTGTTTATTTTTGATTCCCATAAAATAATTAAGGTGAGCAGTCCTTACATTTAAAAAAGTTAAAAAAGCAGCTTTCTATCTCTTTAAAACTGTTTGTGAATCATTGTTTGGAATAAGCATAGCAAAGCACTTGAAGCTGATTAACTAAGAAGTTACATGGCTATCAGCTAGGACAGTCCTAACCTCATAATTTTATCCATTAGCAGATGCTGCGGAACTAACCGACATTAAATTGGCAGAATCCCAGTGCAAAGGTGAACTCAAGGAAAAAAAATATATTGGATTTTAATAAAACTTTCCTCAAAGGTCAACCTCTCTAAGGTATAAAATCAATCTTTCTTCCTTCTTCTTCAGTCCATTTATTCCTAGCTATAGAAAATTCTGATAATCATTAAGTATCTTTCCATTTTCTCCCCCCTGCTCTTATTACAGTATCTATCTACCTGTGACCGTTATTTTTCTCAGTATTTTTATTTAGATTCCTTACTCTACACTCTTTTTACCTGGCCTTCTCTGGATCTGTACCCCATTCTCAAAATGTCTCTTATCAGGATCCTCTTCAAGAGCAGATCCTGCCTCATACCAGCTTCGGGACAAAAAAAACCTTGTTAATTCATTCTTGAAGGTGGCTGAAACTTTGGGCAGAGCAAAGCTTTGGTGCAAAGCTCCTTGTTTTATTTTTCCTTCTTTCCCAGCAGCTGCCTTCTGTGTCTTGCTCAGGACTCCAGTAACTTTTACCAAGTAAGTGATAACATTAGTAGCACGCCACTTAAGAGAGAATGATGTCCTTGTAAGCTCTGAGCTCCTGCAAGTTAGTCTTCTTTGCTGACATTGGTGAAACAAATTATTTTTTTTCTTTTTAATTTTTTTTTTAAAGAAGAGTCACTAATAGCTAAGAAATTACCATCTTGGAAAGGGTTGGTTTTTTTTTTTTTTGGAGTGTACTCGCTGCACAAAGCTGCAGATATCCAGATCTGGAAACTGCTTCTCAATCCTTGGCATACAAGCTCCAGCTTTTGATAGCCAAGTTTCTAAAACCCTGGCATCACTGGATCCACTGACATCATAGACTATTATAGCTGAGGAACTTCTCTTGCTGGTGTTTGGCTCTGCCTGCCTCGCTGAGCTGTGTGGGGCCGGCCAGACCCAGAGCATCTCATGAGAATCGGTACCCAGCCTCTCTGAGCTTCCAGGACAGGATGGAGGATGCTGGGCTGTTCTCACAACCACAGCCCCTCACTACTGTACCCTCTGTCCTCCATTCTCCTCCTTTGACCACAATATTTCCCTCCTTCCACTTCAACGCCTATTTCTCCCCTTCTGTGGCAGGATTAACTATAACCCTGTCAAGACTGACAGACATGTATCTAACTACTAGGTCCTCCTCCCCCTAGCCCTTCCCTGCATGCTTCCACATCCCTAGGACACTAATCCCATTCCTCCAAATTCCTCAGCCCCCTGTGCTACAGCAGAACAAGCCCGGGCACAGCCTGGGTTGCTGTGGAGCCACACAGCAGTTTGCAGCAAGTCACTGACTGTGGCTGTTTGCCTTGCGGGTAAGAGCCTGCAAACAAGAGTTATGGCACACACATCCTGCCCTGCGTGCGCTGAACTTGGCATATAAAGCTGCACGCAGCAGCCCTGGCCAGCCAGCTGCTCTTGATCGGAGGGAACCGTTTGCCTCCTTCACCTAATGAGGAACCAGCTTGGGGTTCTCCTAGAACGTGACCCGGCTGGGACAACGCCCCCATGAACTTCTCTGTTTTGGCCAAATTCTGTTCTTGGTTATTCTTTACTCCATCAAAATAACATGACACACAAGCTAATTTTGTGGTTCCTATCTAAAAAAAACTTTGTGGTCAGAGAGCTCCTGAAGCTGGGCAACATCTGATAAGTATACACACCCTCTATATTCTGTATTTATGGAAAAATCACTGCTGAAATTGGTAAAATGAAATGTAAGAGAGTCTACACTGCATTTCAAAATAATTGTTAAGATATACGCTGGAGAGCAGCCAGGCTTCGTTGCTCACACTGATAGATGATGGGGAAAAAGGAACACGCGTTAAAATCAGCAAATGGATAAAATTGGGCTAGAGAGGGACGAATACAACGGGAAAAGTTCTCAATTTTTTCAAAATCAAAGCCCAGGCTCCCACACTAAAAGGAGAATTGTGTTCCTAAATAGGAAAATGTTAAAAAAGACTGTACCATATTCAGGAATGTACATTACAAAGCTTTATGTCCACTGTCAGGATAAATCTTACATATTCTGTAAGGAACAGCAACGTTCATTTAGTAGACAAGATGAAAAGGACAAAGATGGGTGGTGGAAATTCTGAGCCCTGCTTTCTACTGCTCTTAAATTCTTGTCCACGTTGACATAGATTAGTAAAAATTTTCTTAGATATTTTTAATTCCTTTAAACAACTTTTAAGATTAATAAACTGTATTTTGGTTTTAGATACTGGTTTTAGACCAATAAATAATGACGATTTAGATATTAAAAGAGTGCTCTCAACTGTTTTAGGAACCACATTTGGATTGCTTCAGTAGAAAAAAGAACGTCCCTTTGCAGAGGCTATATAGTCTTGTAGAGGTGTAGGTCTGTGACAATGCAGAGATCTTGGCTCTAGAGATAACTGCAGACCCAGACTGTAGGAACTGTAGTTTGGTTTCTGGTGATGACTGTCTTGCCGGCCAGCATCGCAGGATATGGCTATGAAGAGGGGATGAGATCAAAGCCCTTCTTGTTTAATACAGATTAAGAAAGTCTTCTTACTTCTAATCCCACTCCTGCCTCCCTGCCATGCTCTGAAATACTTCTGCTGATTTGCTCTGCTGGGGAGAAAAAGTGTCAAGGTTTGTCAGGAAAGATGAGAATATATTTTTTTTTTCTTTTCTTTTAAGATTAATCTTTCGGTTTAAAAGAACTGGCAACATGAGTAAAATTTTGCTGCTGGAGTTGTTATTTTGTATTGATTGCATTTTTAAAGATTTTTCTAGCAGGGAGAGGTAGACATTTTGTTATTGCTGTGTATTAATCAAAAGGACTGAAAAATACTGCAGGCCCTATTCTGACCTCCTTGTGGATTGAGGTTTTGAGAATACAAGTGATCCTGGATTAGACTCTGGTTTTAGGTGCTAATAATTTAACACTACTACAGTTTGGTCACTTACTTCTGATGTGTTATATGTGGATGACATAATGATCACTGCAGTTTAAAAGTCAGAATTTTCTTTTCAGACAAATGAGGATAAATTGAAACTTTCACTGGACCAGGAGTAGCAGGCTTGATTCTTGCTGACCTGCAGGGGTTATTCTTAGGGCAATCACCTGTCTTTAACATTTAACATCGGATTTGTTCAATAGCATGCGATTTTAGCATTGACTGCCTTAGAACCTTCCTTTACATAAGCCACAGAAAAGTACATCACCATTTTTACAGCTTTTATAGGATCCCACAGCTGCCTTGATTATAAATGTATTAGCTCCGTATATTTAATTCAGTTCCTAATGCTTCTCAGGTAGTGTTAAAGCCATTTAGAAGAAAGTCTCTGCTTTTACAACCTTTCAATTTTTTATTTTTTTTTTTTAGCAACTCAGCAGCACAGTTACTCGGTTTGTAAAGCTCCGTACTAAATCTCACCTGAAAACATCCATCTACAGCGTTGTGCAGTTTTTCCCACTTCGAAGGGAAATCTGCTGTTTCTGCTCCCTGTCAGTGCAGACCCGAGCACAGTAACGTGTCAAACAGTGACACAGCTGATGTTAGCTGTCAATGTGTTCAGTGTTTGTTGTACCAGGGAGATTTCTAAGTCATAATAATAATAATAATAATAATCAACAACTGTATTTGTCTTTTCACCTTATCTCTTTCACTAGTTATTTCACATTATCTCTTCATTTTCATGGTAAAAGTAATGACAGCTTGTTCAAAACAAAAAAATCCAAGACTCATTTGGATTTCCTGCTGTTCTAGAGCAATTCTCAGTAGTCTCCCAGTTGCCAATGCTTGTAATTTTATAATCTTTGTACTTTATTTTCCATTTGGGGTGCACAGCAATGACAGATGACCCAATTTTCACTGAAGGCCCATGCAACCCTTTATGGTTAAAACCAAATGAAAAATAGGGGGAAAAAAATCATAACTATTTTCAGTCTGAATTAAGATTTTCAAGTTGTTTGCAATACTCCGATCCTAGTAGCATCAGCATTGATACGTCTGAATAAAATTACATGTTTTACAATGAATTAGGCCTTCTAGCAGAAATTTTTCAGCTGTGGAAAATCCCAAATACCACCCTTGCTATCTTCCTTTCCTTAACATTTCAGTTTTCAGGCTCCTGCCTCCCACACAGTCTCGTATCTGTTCTAAGCTCCAAAGGGTTAAAGTCCTGGCATTTCTCCTGACTGGCATTTCCAAATCTCTTCTGGGGCCCATGCAGCCTTTATGCCAAAATGCTTTATTATTGTACAAACACAGAACAAGGGGGGGGAGGGACACACGACACAAAAAAACACAAATTAAGGAAAAAACCCTCCGCGGTTTGTCCTCCAACACCCGGTCCTGCCCGCCGGTTTGAAGCGAACCGTGCCAACCCCGACCCTAATAACATCCGCGAGTGATATTTAAAGAGCAGAACCAGTGATGTTTTAATGGACAGAGGGCCCGGCTCCCCCGCCACCGGCCCTGGTTCTCATCCCGAGTGTCTCTCGCTGCGGGAGGAGG
>NW_010287561.1:0-8942 GCF_000700745.2 Antrostomus carolinensis
GTTAACCCAACACTGACAAGTCCCCTAAACCGTGACCAAACCACATCCCTCGCCCAGCCTCCCTCGGAGACTGGCACAACTGGGGGGGATGGAGAAGTCGGTTCACACCCATGATGCAGGACAGTGTTGGGGTGTGCAGGTGAGGAAGAGGAGGAGGAGGAGTGAGTGGGGATGCTGCTGTGCCAGGCTATCGGCAGGGCTCGCTTTCCTGGAAGTCTTGCCTGGTGACTGCTCGATAAGGCACCTGCGTCCTCCGAGGAGCTGTCTTGCAGCAAGCTTGGGAAAAGCACTGTCCATTGTCCCCATAAAATATTTAGCAGATCAGCCCAGCTACATGCTCTGGTGGGAGCCCCGTGGTGCCCGTGGACATCTTAGAAGTGCTCCAGTTCTGGGTTACAGGGTGTGGGAAAGGTGCTTGGCGAAGAGTGGAGCTTGGGGTGGTGGGCAAAGCCACAGCTGGGCTGCACAGGCAAAAACGTGCGTAAATACGTGTGGAAATACAAGGACTTGGTCTTCACACAGGAGTGAGTTCCAGAGTTCAGGATGGTGGTTACCGTATAGAAAAGTGTTTGTCACCTTGGTGACCGGACAATGCTGCATCTTCTGGGAGTGGAAAGCACCAGTCCTGGGGATCTGCAGCATGAGACCAGTGGGTTAATGCAGCTGGCTTTACCTTTTGAAGCCAGGGATCACAATTGGTGTTACAATGTTATATACGGCCATGAAGTGAATTGGTTGGAATCAGGCTGATGCACACCTGATGGCTACATGTATAGAGGAAGGACACCATGAGTGTACACTGGTGTCCATTGCAGATGGTGTCTTCCAAAAAGACCCTTGCAAAAAACAAAGGCAGCATCAAGGAATGTGGCAGGGTAGGAGGGGCATCTATCCATCGCCAAGTGTACCAAGAGCTTTCCCAGGTTTTTTTGTTTGTTTGTGTTGGTTTTTTACCAGCAGCATACCGTAATCTGATAAAAGTTATTACTGCCCCATACAAATTTTGGTCCTCTTCAGAAGTTCTAAGTATTCACCCCAGAACCGCAGAAAAAAACTCTCTAAAAACACTAATTATAGGGGGCTTCCAAGAAGAGCGACAACAAACCTCCCCGATCCACTGGCAAATTCCTCTATTACTGCACATCTAGCTAAGAGGGTAGCTCTAAACATAGTCTAAGAGACTCATTCACTAGTTTTCATACCTGGGAACTCAAAGGTTCTGAACCAGGGGGAGCAAAAAGAAAGAAAGAAAGAAACTCAGTGGATTCTCCCTTATTCAGGTCTCCTTAGGATCACTGTGAATGAAGCTTGGCTGATGGAAGTAGTGTCAGATTCCTGAAGCATTCTGAGAGGATTTTGTTGAAGATGAGAGGGTCTTTGAGTCCAAGAACTGCTTGCACCGCAAAAGACGGTGCCCATGAGGGAGGCGAAAACAACACTCATGGATGAGCTACCCAAAGTACGTTCAGATAGGTAAGGCAGGGCTGTACTTTGAGTACTTGAGCATACACCAGATTAACTGGTGTATCTGTGCTTATCCATGGAGAGACATGAGCCCTGGAAGGAAATTAGCCACATTAACGTAGCATGACGTTGAGGTTATCTCCCCCATTTCTGAGCAGAATTCCTTGGGTCTCAAAGCACATGTGGCTATATTGTTTCCAGCTCTGGAGTTGTTTGGGGCACTACTACAGGGAAAGTAGGCAGTAGCTACAAGGGGTACTGAAATATCTCAACCCTCCGGTCAGCTGTGCCAAAGCCAGGCTGGCAACATCAATCAGAGAAAGGCTGAGTTGTGTAAAACAACATTTATGGCTGAGGGTACTGGCCTCTCAGAAACATTCTTCTTGCCTCTCTTCTCTTCCTTCTGGAGTCTTGAGGGATCCCTATTCCAGTTCCTTTCTGCCTTTCCCCCCTTCCCAATACTGTTTTTTGCTCTGTCCTCGTCTTGCACAGGAATAGTCCAGCTGAAATCCCCACATCAAAAACTGAATTTTCCCTACCCTCCTGAGAATCCCCCAGCCACCTCTGACACTGCCTTGGGGGGATCTTGACTTGGTGTAGTCACATTCTTTGAGACCCCCTAGCTCAGATATGTTTGCCATAGCTAAACCTGGCAGAAAGCTCCTCTCCCTGTCACCCCTCCTCCCTTCCCAGGACACTGTGGGAATGGCAGCAGCAGCAGAATTACCTGGCTGCTTTTCAGAAGAATGTATCCTAGAGCAAAGTAAGGCAGTGGCCTCAACCACTCAGTGTAATTAAACACAAGCATCATTTTTGTGTAGCCTGTGCCGTGGCAACCACAGCAGTTATTCTCATTCAGCTGGAAGGTTTAGAAGGGAGAGCTGTGGTATTTCACAAAAGATCCTCCTTGCAGCCAGTGCCTTAAACCATTTCATTGAATGAAATACACTCGTGGAGCAAAGAGTGCCGGAGGGGGGAGAGTGGGTGGGATAAAAAAACTCATTGGATAGAGCCACACTATTTCTGGCTGTGCTTCAAACACAGCTCTTAGGGCAGCACCTGATATACTATTAAGGTGAAAAAGGCTTTTTATACGTAGTGCTTTGGCATCCTGATAGCATCTCTGTTTTTTCTCTCTTTCCCGCTTGGCTTCCCCAGAGAGGCAATATATTGTCTTCCCTCTAGTTAAAGGGAGAGGGGGCTATTTGCATAGACAGGTCACTCTGTCTCTGTTGAGGTGAAATGAAAGGGCTAGCTAATTCATTTACACAGACAAGAAGATATAGCACGGTACTGTCAGCCATTACAGGAACCGGCAGTGAGACAGGGTGAGGCAGCTCAGCACAGTGCATGCAGCACTTGCCAGAGCAAACCTTTGGAGCAGGGTAGCAGAAAGAGTAATGCTGATACAGAAAAACCAGTCAGAAAGGAAGGGAAAAGCAGAATAAAAGACAAGGAGTCAGATTTTTTGGCTGCTATATATGACTCTCAATTCTTCTGGCACTATGGTGGGGAGAGAAAGGGTGTGGCCAGACTACTTTTGCATCCCAGCTATTCTGGACTCTAATACAGTCAACATACAGCCAGGTGGTGACATTGCCAAGGGCAGAGTAACAAGCACAATCTGGGACATGGCAAAGGGACTGTGAGATCCCTTGCCACCTGGGATGGGCTCTATGTATTATGCTGGAGGTCCTGAGACGGACAGACTGGGTCATGGTCTGCTGAAGGGACCAGAAGAATTGGAGAGACTAGAGTTGGAGCACCTGCAATTCAGGCTTGAACTTCTTTGGAGCTTAAGGGTTGGATACTGTTGCCAATGAATGCAAAGGAGATCTGGCATTCACCCTCAGCTAATGCAGGAGAATAATGTCACCTGAGTCTTACATAGTGCTTTTCATCAAGAGATATCATGTCTCTGTCATTACTGCTAATTTTTTATATCTTTTGGGGAACAGATGTGGAGAAGGTGAGGGGAGTTGTCCAAAATTGTCTGGTAAACTGGTGGTAAAACAAATAGGAAACCTGCTGCCTCACACTGCCAAACTGAATTCACTTGTCACACACAAGGGAATGAAACATAAGGCTGCTGTCTTCCTCTCTGTCGTTCTGAGATAAAGCATAAAGCTCTCTCTGAGTTTGTGGATACTGAGGTCTCCTGTGCCAGGATAGCAGATGCCTGCGCTGTGTGGGTCCCATGCCCTGTGAGGACCATTGTCCAGACAGCATGTCTCACTCTGCAACTGGTCTGAAGTATTTGTTCCTCACGTGGAATGGCAAATGGTGGGGAGGTAACAAGACTGATTTTTCCCTTGTAGGCCTTTGCCTGGGACTTGGTACACAAGTTCCAGATGGTACAAAGCCCCTGCTGCTTGGATCTGCACAAAAAACTGCGTCTTCCTCAACCTATTTCACAACATATTTGGCTCGCTCTCGGTTGGTTGCTATTTGTACAAATTAAGCTGAGCTGCCAGGAACGTTTGCAAACAGTGAAAAGCAAAGTGGGATGCAGAAAGCAAGTCAAAATAGGTCTCTCATCTGGCAAAATGCCTGCAGGTGCTTATAACATTTGACTTACTCTAGCCCATCTATTACACACCCACACACTCATTCATCCAGCTTTTTCTTGCCCTCACACCCACACATGCTCACCCTTCACAGGTTCATTCACCTTCTCTTCTCCCTCCCCACTTTCTCTTCCAAACACAGTCATTCCCACACACAAATCTACCTCAGACACACTCTTTGTTCCCCATATACAAACACACACACATTTGTGAGTGCTGAGTGCAGTGTCTGTAGGTGGTATATATACGTTCGTGTAGCAGACGATGCTGTAATCTTATAGCTATGCTGTGGAAAAGCATTTGGGATTAGTGAGCTGAGAACTCTGATTGCTGTCACTTTCACATGAAATATCACTGATCTAGTTTATGGGGCTGGCTGTTTCCATCCTTCCCTGCCTCAGCTTGAACTCTGCTATTGTTTTCCACTGAACCTCCCTTTCTGCTCATCTTCCCCTTGCTCCCCTTGACTCTTTCTCACTATGCTTTTCTTTTCCCACATTTCTCCTCAAGACCATGTTTTTTCAGAAAGTGTGGCCATCCCTGTCTCTCTCCATGACCTAATGCTGGCCTGATCATCTGATCGGGAAAGTGAGCAGGGATGAGCGATGAGCCTGCCGTGCAGTGGCGGGGCATGGGGCAGGAAATCCTGCAAGGTGTGGTGAGATCAGAGGCAGAGACGGTAAGCAGTGAGGTGGACCATGCTGCCATCCGAGCAGCGCTGAGTCCGCCTGGCATCGAGCCTGCCTCTAATGGAATGTGACCCACTGCTGGGAATGAGCTCATCTGTAATCCACTTAATTGAGTTTTATGAGCAGGGCTCTCACATTGGGGAGCCAGCCTGCCTTCTTCCTAGCACTCGCCCTCTTTTGCTTGCTGCCTGGGGAAGAGAAGGGGTGTGGGGGTGCATGCACTGCTCCACTGTGCTGTTGATTGATTTTCTGCCTGCCCTGGAGAATGCGGAGGGAGCTGGACAGATGTGCTCTTCAAGAGACCCACTGTCTCGTGGTCTAACGTCGTTTGCTTTTGCTGCAGGTAATGATGCTCAGGTTTCCATGTGAATATTGGTGATGCTGTCAGGACTGCAGGGCCTTAAGTTTTCCCAGCTTTTTGGTCTCTGTGCCAGTGCTGGGTACCCAGAGGAAAGGCTTGGGTGTGCCGTACAGATCTCACGTACACATGAACCATCTTACCTGGGACTCCAAGTGGGATGGGGACAGAGGGATTCTGATCTCACTCCTGCTTTCAGCGTGCAGTGATCTAAGTGGTAGAGCTGTCAGGATCCCATAAGAGCCTTTGTTTATACAGTAATGTCTTGCCATCTTTAGCATCTGCATCATAATTTGTTTGTACTGAGAATTGGTCACATAAGGGCCAGCAAACAGAGAAGTCTGCTGTCTGCCAAGGGAATTGCAGGCTTGACTCTTGCTTGGTGAAAGATTCAGCCTTTTCTCTTGGTGAAGCAGAACAGGGGGAGAAAGTGAAAGAGGGAGCCTTCTCCCCCAAGGGAGTGTTACTCTCCTTGGAAAGGGCTAGTAGAAACCCTCTGGCAAGCATAATTTGGAATGTATTCCCGCCAGTGCTGGTGTAAATGCCTATATTCGAAACAAACGCTGGGTGCAACTCCTGCTGCTTTTCTATTGCTTCTGGTCTACCTTTTAGGAGGAAACTGATATGGTTTCAGACCTAATGTTGCATACACATCGCTGATCAGTAGCTCAGCAGTTCCAGAAATCCATAGCTTTAAGGAAAGGTCATGGCATATGGAAGGGAAAGTGTCCTGATGTGTTAACACAAAGACCTCTACTGGGAACAGCGGTCACCACTGTGCATTGAGTGATACTTCAGGTGTTTCTTAAAATCCCAAGACACTAGAATGATGAAAATACATGATAATAAAATATTTCACTTTTGCAAATGTGTACTTTTAGTCTTTGCAGTTGCAGACAATACTGAGAAGATGGAACAGATGAAATCTTAGGACTCAAAACCCAGAGAGGAAATAAAAAGAACCCATGTTATATGGTTTGTTTTTTCTGAATGGCATGATTTTTAAGCCAATCTCACACAGAGGTGCAATGACTTGCCATTGACATCCCGATGCTGAGACACTATAATGACTTTTCAGGATGGTTCATTGCAGCCGTGCTACGGCTGAAGTGCCCGTTTTCTTCCCTTCTGCTTTCTGAAGTTCAGGGCTCTCTAAATCAGCTGTTGCTTTTAAAGAGGAAGTCTTTTTATCTCATAGGCACCTAGAATGTGAATCCAGCTGGGTCAGCAATTCTCATGTCATTCTGTTTTTTCAGATTCTTGAAAAATGAGCATTGCAGGGTTCTTCCAGTGCCTAGGATCTCACTTCCACCTCTCCCCTCTGTCCCATCTCCCATGTAGACAGATATTTGAGGAAGTGCTTTAGAGCAATGACTCTACTACTGTACTACTAGCAACGTAACAGACAAATCTGTTGGAAATCGATGCTGAAAGACCTGTATTCAGTTGGACAAACTTAGAGACTGCCTTGGAGTGAACAAAGATCCTTTTTTTAAATTTTCCTTTCATACCATTTACTCTAAAATCTGAAAACAGTCATCCCAGCATTATGTGAAGTCCTCAAATGGCCGCGCAATCTGGATAGAGGTAACACTTTTCCACTCTTCTTCTATGGAAATATCTTCTCCCAACTTAAATACGTTCTTTTGCTGTGTCTTTTTACTGCAAAACTCCTGACATCACATTTGATACTATTTTATCCCTTGAGTAGTAGTTAGCTTCAAAAATGGCAGGAGACCCTTGGTATTGCCTCCGACTCTCTGTTTACAGGATCTGCACACAACATATGGTATATGGAGAAAAGAAGAGCTGTTAAAAGGATGAAAGCTGTTCCAGTAAATGTGGTTGTTAAGAGCCAGTGGAGTATCTGTCATTGATGAGAGCAAAATATTTTAGGATATTTTTACTTTATGGCACAAATGTTTTTTAGAGAAGTTTTGTAAAAACGATCTTTTTGAAAAGTAAACTGTCCAGGAAATGGCTTCCATCATATCTCAAAGTGCTGAAAATGTCAAAGTTTCTGCAAAGATCTGCACAGTGTTTCACTCCACTGCTGCTTCCAACCCAAAGAGAAGCTTCTATGCGCCTTTTCCTTCCCATCCATTGCAGTTGGCCTAATAAAAGGTACTGACCCTCTCTACAGCATTTGCCCCATGTTTAGATGTTCAGGCAGTAACAGGGGCTATCTTTTTAATCCAGGGCAGGTGATCTTGAAGTAGCCAAGTCTGAAATAATTACTGCTCTTTCCTCTTCCTTCACAGAATCACAGAATGTCAGGGATTGGAAGGCACCTCAAAAGATCATTAAGTCCAATCCCCCTGACAGAGCAGGAACCTAAATGAGATCACTCAGGAAGGCATCCAGGCGGGTCTTGAATGTCTCCAGAGAAGGAGACTCCACAACCTCCCTGGGCAGCCTGTCCCAGGGCTCTGTCACCCTCACTGTAAAGAAGTTTCTCCTCAAGTTTAAGCGGAACCTCCTGTGTTCCAGCTCACACCCATTGCCCCTTGTCCTACCATTGGGCATCACTGAGAAGAGCCTGGCTCCGTTCTAGTGACATTCGCCCTTAACATATTTATAAACATTAATTAGGTCTCCCCTCAGTCTCCTCTTCTCCAAGCTAAAGAGACCCAGCTCCCTCAGCCTTTCCTCATAAGGGAGATGCTCCACTCCCTTAATCATCTTGGTGGCTCTGCGCTGGACTCTCTCAAGCAGTTCCCTGTCCTTCTTGAACTGTGGGGCCCAGAACTGGACACAATATTCCAGATGTGGCCTCACCAGGGCAGAGTAGAGGGGGAGGAGAACCTCTCTCAACCTACTAACCACACCCCAGGATGCCATTGGCCTTCCTGGCCACGAGAGCACAGTGCTGGCTCCTTCTCCCACTGAATCTCTTCTTGCCACGGCAATTGCCCATATTTGCTGGTGGGACTGAGCTGAAAGCAGGAGACATAGTGCTGACAGGGTCTGTGCTATGCTGTGGAGGTCCATACCACATCATCTATGGAAGGTCATGCATCTCTCCACTCTCAGTAATGAATACACAGCTTGGCTCTTCAGCCTAGCCCTCCCCCACTGAGCTCTTCACATACATCTATAAAACACCCACTCACATGTGTGTGTATAAACAAGCAAACAAATCACACCACCTAAAAAACTAATTGAACAATTCCTCCTACAGCCTGGGAAGGAAAAGAAGAAAGGAGGATGTTGGTTGTTTCTATTTCTGAAATATTGAAGAGCTACTTAACTACTATTGTGACAGAAAGATAGATAACTAGGTTGATTAGACAGTAAGAAAAGAAGAGGGAAAGTGTGGAAGAGAGAGAGAGGAAGAAGCTTTGTCGCATGGCTCTGTCAGCTTGATTAGTGGCTTTCTCCTGAATCCTCAATGGAGTGGCCTCCATGGGTCAATCTCATTAGAGATAAAAATGGAAGAGCTCCAGGAGTCCACACTGAGCTTTACCTGGAAAGTCTGACAACAGGGACTCTACTTTCACTTGGAGGAACAACAGCAAGGTCAGGAGGCAACTGAAATGGAGGTGGAAGTGACAGCAACACTGCTGATCAAACAGCCTGTGGAAAAACATTTGTTCAGCAAAGCACAAAAAAACGGGTTTGTTCTTAGTGGCAAACCAGTGGCCAGGACACCATGACAAGTAGATGCTGAGCAGATGATTTTCCAAGTGAGCTGACTAGCCCCACAGGTGACATTTTCCTGCGGGTCCTTGGAGACTTGCTGAAATGCATCAAAGGAGGTTCTAAGAAATTAATCTGCCTCATAACTAGCAAGTAGGGTTTGAAGGTCAGTGGTGCTCGTGAGGCAGGGCAGCATGAGGCCTACCAAATTTTCTCAAGCAGGAA
>NW_010287561.1:8959-18880 GCF_000700745.2 Antrostomus carolinensis
CCCTAATGTCAGGGTATTTGATGTCAAGGACAAGTTGTCAGGGAGAAGGAAAGAAGTCTGGAGCTGCTGAGGGCAGCTGAACTTTTCTCCCAGTCTGTTTTCTAGAGAATATTTTCCATGGAGCAGATGACCAGGTGACTATCAGATGTCTCAGGAAAGGGGTCAGGAAGCCCGTGTTTTGTATTAGGCTTGCAGTTGCTACACCCAACTGCAGTGGGTTTCTCACTGTAGAAGGGGGCTTGGTGATACTTTCCTACCTCGGGGGTAGAGTGAGATTGGGTCCTGCTTGTGAAATGCTTTCTTATCATCTGATGCCAGTGCTCTGAACAGCCTTACAGGTGGGCTTGTGGACACTTGGCATCTGTTCCAGGGGGCAAGGGGGAAAGAGGCACCTGAGGGTATGTGGTGTCTGTGTGGGAAGTTTGCAGTGCATCTGCTCCAGCTCTATCAATTCTGTGGACAGGAAGAGGCTGACATTAACACTCACTGTATGGATTTTGCAAGGTCTGTGGTGATTACGTGCTTCCTGGTGTAGATAAGAGTCAATTTCTGTTTTGTCAAAAGTGGTCAGAAGTAGTCTGGATTTGTCATCTGCTTGGCTTTAGGTATTTGTGTGGTAGCCAAAGGCTGGGCTGGCAGTGTCAGGAAACCACTGCTTCAGACTTCCAACGGGATTATAGCCTAACAAGGGCCAGAGTACTGATGGGCATGGGAGTTTCCCGTGACCTCCTCAGTGCTGCTGACAATGCACCTGTGCTATCTACAGGTGTCATAGCCCAGGGTACCACACTTCCACCCTCATACCCTCTAAGAGAAGTTCAAGCTCCAGGCTTTCATGCTCCTAAAATGGGATCTGATGTATCTCCTATTCTTTGCCTTCATCCCTCCACTCTGGTTGCCTGTGATCCCAGTTAGTCCTGGCTCAGCAGTCTTTCTGTTGAGAGCTGTGTGGCCCTGTGCTGATACAGGTGATCAGATGATGTTCTCAAAGCAAGGTATCATTAATCAGAGCAGTATCATAGGCCATAAAATGAAAACCTTTCTTCTAGTCCCTTCTGGTAGTAGGACAGCTGCTTTTGCTTTTCAAAGTGGATATCAGGAGATCAATTTTTTTTTGTGAGTTGGGGCTCCACAAACGTATTCGCTTTCCCATGTCTCCAAGGAGGTGTTCTTAAAGCTGTATTGATGCTTTGGCCCAAATTCTTAGGCAAAATACCCCTTGTGACCTAAAAGTTGCATTTTCCCAGGGATTCTATCAAGTTACTTCCTGTTAGTGACCCTAGTTGTGTTTAGCCAAGGGTGCTTATTTAGAGCTCAGACAATACCTTTCAAGCTGGTTTCTGGAGATTTTTTAAGAATAACATTTTGTTCTGCAGTTTTTCTTTTAACTCCTGCTTTGTGGAGGTAGCAAAAACCCTTGTAGCCCAACATGGCCCTTCAAAAAATGCCCCTTTCACTACTCTGTAATATCACTGATCAACCTCAGGTCCTTCACTGCATTTTTATTTTAATATTTGTTTCTGTTATGAGGTAATTTGGAGACTGGAAATCAGAGTGAAGTTATGAAACTCAGTTTTGCCGAGGTCCTCCCAAAACTATCAGTTAAATACCTTGGCCCCGAATCAATGCCGTGTAAGAGAAGTGCTCTGTGTTGCATCCTCTAATTCTTACTGTTACCACTCTCCATTGTGTAAAGAAGCTCACAGAGGCAGACATTCATCTAATATTCCCATTAGAACAATCCTGCTAATACAAGTGATTTAAGTGTAGATTTTGTTGAAGAAATAATAGCTTAAGTGGAGGTGGAACCTCCTCTATGCATCTTTCTTTTTTTCTTTTGAAATCTCAGGGCCTACAGCATATTATATGTCACAGGAAATATCGGTGTAACTGCATATTATAATTTGCTTGCGGCACGTATCGTGGAACGTATCAAAGAAGTGTTTGACAGTGATAGCAATACAGAAATAATCTGTTTTTATGATCTAGCAGACATTTTTTTATCAAGTTATTTAAGGTTCTTATTATTTGTTGGTGGTGTAATACCGTGACAAGAAGCACTGTGTAACTAATCATAGAATCATAAAATCAGAATGGTTTGGGTTGGAAGGGAGTTTAAAGATCATCTAGTTCCAACCCCGCTGCCATCAGCAGGGACACCTTCCACTAGACCAGGTTGCTCAAAGCCTCATCCAGACTGGCCTTCAACACTTCCTTGGAGGGGGCTTCTACAACTTCCTTGGGCAACCTGTTCCAGTGTCTGACCACCCTCACGGTGAAGAACTTCTTCCCAATATCTAATCTGAACCTACCCTCTTTCAGTTTAAACCCATTTCCCCTTGTTTTGTTATTAACTGCCCTTAGGAAAAGTCCTTCCCCAGCTTTCTTGTAGGCCCCCTTCAGGTATTGGAAGGCCGCTATAAGATCTCCCGGGAGCCTTCTCTTCTCCAGGCTGAACAGCCCCAACTCTTTCAGCCTGTCTTCGTAGGAGAGGTGCTCCAGCCCTTAGATCATCCTGGTGGCCCTCCTCTGGACTTGTTCTAGCTGCTCCAGGTCTCTCTTGTGATGGAGGCTCCAGAACTGGATGCAGTATTCCAGGTTATATACCGCATCCAAAGTGAAAACATTGCTTCTAACGTCTTCTCCCTTGTAAAACAAAGTCTTTCCAGAAAAAGCCTCTTTACCTGAGCACACAGGCGTGCACGTCATCAAGGACTTCCCTCCGCATCCTCACAGCTCTGCGAGCATTTGTGTAGTCGCGAGTGATGGAGAGTACAAATGAAAATGTCAGGCAGAAAGTGTTTGTGCAGTTTTGAAAATAATGTAGATATTGTAGCTGAATCTGAGAGAGATAAGATTACAGTGTGTGTGTCTATCTGTGTGTCTGCGTGCACGAAAGAAGGCGAGCGAGAGAGAGATTACATTGTGTTAGAAAAAGGAATGACAGTGTGTATCGCAGAGAGATAAAGCTGTGTTTTCAGGGCCTCTGTGTCAGAAGGATTTCATTGTGCAGGTGTGTGTGCGTAGCTGTGCTTATGCTAAAGAGAAGATGTGTTTGTGTGTGTTTAGAGGGTGAGATTACGGCGTATATGCATTTTAGGAATGCAGTGTGGGTTAGTATGTATGCATGTGTATGAATGCATATGGATGAGAGAGCCTACACTGTGTATGTTGAAGAGAAGAAAGTTATACTGTGTGTCCTTGGAGAAAGATAAAGTCACAATGTATGCCTATTTCACAAAGTCAAAATAGAAGTATAAAAATAACACTGCGTGTATGTCTGTATGTATTCATGTGATTGTATGTATTTTACATAATTTGTAAACTCTGTTTCAATTTTATTTACAAAATAAACCACTGTCAGTGTTTTAGAAACATTTAACATGTTTCCAAAATCCTGAAATTTCCTAGAGCTTTTTATACTTTTTCACTCAAAACACTTAAGCTTTTAAAAATTGCTGTTAACATATTTGTTGAAGATGTAAAACTATATCTAGGGAAATATGACTTATAAATTCCGCCTTCAAAAAAAGAGTCAAATGGAATAAGTGTTAATTTCATTGATGAACAGCACTTGAAGCAAACAGAAAAATGAAAAATTATAAGAACTTGTATTTTGCCCAAAGCAAGTTTTAGTAATACTTGTTGGGTGTCTCATGATAAATTCATTCAAAACAGTAAGTTACCAAAAAAACATCCTTCCCTCCAGAAAACATGATCATGTACTGATGATTCAGAAGCTGGAAGTTGTGATATAAACATGTATTTTTAAAAATAATACCTTATATCCCTTTTCACAAGTAATTTGTGAATGTGAACTGCCTGCTAAAAGCACTCCTTTTTTATTCAGAAAGTAGTCACCTGAATGGTGTTTTTATCTGTGTTGAGAAAAGGTAACATTTTGGCTATGCTAGAGAAAAAGTATGACTGAGCCATAAGATGAAGAATTAGGATGCTCCTTTTTACGTGCTGAAGAGAGAAAAAAGCCTTCTCCTGTCCTCTCCCTGACTCAGCCCTCCCCTGCACCTTGACAGCAATGCCTCTGCTTCCCCATATCTTACCCATACGTAGCTCTCGGCACCAGGTACCCCCGGTCCTTACAGCTCTGCTGGGGTGTGAGGGCCCCTTCAGATGGGCCCACACTGCATTCTGCTTCCATGGACAAGGGCTGAGTCTGCAAGGCAGCGTGGCGCTGGGACATACAAAACAGAGACCACTTTCAATGGCCTTTTGTTTAGTCACTCTAGCTATTGTCACCTAACTCAGGAACAAAGTTGAAGTGGACCACTGACAACTGCTTAAAATATTTTTGTCTGACCTTGGCTTCATCTTTTAGGTGATTTAGGCTGCTTGTGTTCCTGTGGTTTCATATCACTGTGTACATGTGAGAGGTGGTCTCCCAGTCCTCTCCTGCTTACAGTCCCTGAGGTGACAGGATACTCTGAATTACCTCATGCAGTAAAGCAATGGAGAACTTGGATGGTCAGGACTTGCTTCTGCTAGTTTGAACACAGCATCTGCACGTAGGCTGGTGTTCTCCAGAACCGTGATTCATATGCCCATCACTTCCATGTCATGGAAACCTTAGAAGGAGCTGTCGGACTGCCAGGACTGTCACCACACAGGTTTGGAGAGAAGCACTTGGCATCCTCCTTCACACTTGCTCTAGCAAGGGGAAGAAAATCTGTGGATAGAGACTTCTCAGTCCTGCAAAGGCATGTGCAAGGGGCAGGGAGAGGGTGGCAGGGGGCACAAAGGGATACTCTTGTTTGGCCAGTGCTGGTTCTTCTCTACCTAGGTTGGAGTCCAAACCTTATTGCTGGCAACCTTTTACTATCAAGAGCCATAAATCATTAATTCCATGGGTATTTAGCCTGGATGAACTCCTTTGCTACTAATGGGGATCCCTTAGTGTCATTCTATGAGACCCTCATTGTGATTCAGCAGTAAACTTCTGTCTGTAAGTTTGCCTTTTTGGCCTACAGCCATCTCACCTTTGGCTGCAAGCTTGGTGACAAGCTCAAGGCGTGAAGGAGGGTGAGACTCTGTGAATACTGAAAAGAAGAAAGTGAAGACAGAGCTCTTTCATCTGTTTCAGTACTAACCTAAATAGCCATTAAACATCTCTGCCACTTTTTGCTCTCCTATGATGAAACCTTTCCTGTCTCCCATGCTTAAGTAAGATGATAGTCAGACATTTACTCAAACAGTTTATCTTCTCTATGCTCATTCCCCAAGATAGCTAGTGGATCTAATTCTGGACCATGCTGGTTTCAGAGCTGGTGGCATCTGGCTTTGCTATGCTTTAACAACAGCTGTACACCTTGTCTTGGTGGCCATGTCTCTCTGCACAGAGACACCCAACAAATCCTCCCCCTTGTACTCACTCATGCACTTTGTAGCCACTATACCTGCTGGTTCTCTTGTGTGCTCTTGTGTTTATGTGCACTGCCAGGCTTGCCAACTCTCAGCACCTTCTTGTGATTCTCCTTGTATTTGCTACTTTTTTTGCAAAGCCACAGCTCCTGGAGTCAGGTGGTTGCATGAAAATACTGGCTGTAATTTTAAAAAGGATGCAAATTTGTAGCTTTTCTGGTTGGGGAGAAAGCTTGTAAATGTAGTGGTATAATGGATCAAAGGAAACAAAATGAAAAGACAACCTTTTTCTTGTTTAATTGCTTGATTTCTAAGCAAACTTTATTTTTATTTTTATTTTTTTAGGGAGGGAGGTTTGCACAACTCAGTTTTTTTACTATCCAGTCTGGATTTAGATATACCTTTGTATACACATGTGCCTTCCTAGCTGCATATATAAAAATACACGTGCATTTGGGTGTAAATATGCATGCGTACAGCCACACCTGCCAACTGCACATACCCCCTTCTCACAGAAACCCTCCCTCCCACTCTGCCTTTCTTCCACATGTTTCCCTTTCTCCAACTTCTGTCCACCACCATTCTCCGAGTTATGGAATCTCCACTGTTACTTGTACCGAGTAACCTTCTCCCCTGCTCTCCCTCTCTCCCTCCCTCCCTCCTCTCCAGGAAAGCTCTTTCTGATTCTCTTTTCACTGATGTCTGGCATTCGTACCTCTGTAGACAGAGAAACGCAGGAAGACAGTGACGTGAGCAGACAGAATAACGGGGGAATAAAAAGGAGTTGGTTGAGAATCTGTAATTAGAAGCCCAATTTCCATTTCCTTCTCAGGCACTTTTAAATCCCTTTCAGGGGTTTCTTGACTGTCTCAAAATTGAATGTCATTGAGATTTTTTTTCTTCTTTTTTTTTTTTTTTGCATCCTCTTGTTTCCTTGGCAACAAGTTGGTGATGCAGGAGCTAGAAATGTGCTGTGTCTCCGTGGAGATGTTGGCGTGGGTGTGCCATGGTGACATCCACGATGGACGCACAGCCCTACCAATCCCACCCCACCCCTTGCAATAAGCACAATAGGCCCAACCTCGGAGGTGACGCTTTTATTTTTAGCTTCATAGGTGTTAATCTGCTCTCTTTTCATTGCACATACACCATGATGATGGGTTGTAAGATCCAGATGCCTCATTAGTTACATCAGCGCAAACTGAATGGCTTGAGAAGGGCTTTTAGGGCCAAATCTTCAGGTTTGAATTCGAGAACTTCTTTACTTAGAAGAAAGTACACTCCTATCTTCGAGGGGCACTCATTGCAATAACTTAAGTCTTTCCCCTTCTCTTAGGGAAGAAAGTTACCAGTCAATTAATGAATAGGACTGTGAATCAGAGCTCCTATGTTTCTTTTTATTCTAAATTAAGTCGTTTCTTTCTTTCATACCTCAAGGGCTGCTCATTTGGAACGCAAAAAAGCTGCTATCGCTCTTGGCCTGGGGCATGGGAGATTAAATTTTATTGAGATGTTTAGCTGGGAGGTTCCAAGGTGACTTACTTGTATACTCCCACAAGAGAAAACTGTCTCCTCCAAAGAGAAGAGATTGCTCAGATTGCTTAGCTCTTGGTTGCTTCTGCCCAACAGCATGCAGGTAACCTATAGAGCTGTTCATGAAGCAATAGTAAGTTGTGAGGACATCTTAGACCAGACCTTCCCAAACACCTCAGTATAATGGTCTCTCTCCCTCTTGTCCCACACACTCAGTATCTTTACAATATTTGTTTTTATTGTGCATACAGCCTGTTCAACCTTGTTAATCTGTATTTTGTGTTCATCAATGTTCTGGCTGCAAGCCAAGACCCAAACTCTCCTTAGATTTAGTTCTTGATACATACAATAGCAGAGTAAGGGTTAGCCACAGTCTCATCAAACATCCAGAGGTCCTACTGCTTTTTTTGCTTCCTAGAAGGCTTTGTGACATCACATAGAAACTGTGATGTCAACAAGGAACCCTCTGGGTAGGCTTTTGAGAGGTTGCTAAGGATCTACTTTATGGCAAATGACTGTAACTTCATCCCAATGGGATTTGCAATAGGGCTCATCCATGCAGCAATAAAGCCAAGTATCAAATTCTTCTTGCCAGAAAGACCAATTAAAGGATTAAATATGAAAAGCTGAAACCCATACCATCCATGGTGACAGGGTTTTCTTTTCTTTTTTAGACTGTAATCATCTTTGTAGCATATTGTTCTGGGATCATCACCCTTGGGGATACATTAGCACGGCGATTGACAGAAAGAAGCTGGGGAGGGAAACCAAAGTGAACTCAGCCAAGGCAAGATAAGCTTCTCTTCCAGTCATGCTGGCAGATTTCTTTTGCCTTCTTTCCTACACTGCTTCAGTGATTCAGGCACAGACTGAGTTCATTCAGCTTCCAAGATGACAAGGTGCTTGTTCAAAAGGTGTTTTATTGTGTGAAGCCAGAGGAAACATGAGGAACAATCAGACACCAGAGGCACATTAAGAAGATGTGTCATTGACACATTATGTCAATGAGAAGTACTGAATCCAGGTTCTGTTTTTAGGGACATTATGTTCCAAGGCAGGCACATAAATCTGACTCAAATGCCTTGCTTGTTGGATCTGAATCCAGAGTTTATTCCTGACTGCCACTGAAATCCAGGTCAGATTTTCCTTTTTATTTGCACTCGTATTAAGCGATGAAAGGAGCTGACACATCTTTCAAGCTCCAGCAGTATGCTCAGCATTGTATCTAATGTTGTCTAAAGGAGGTCTTCTGCCTCAAGGAACTAGCAGCCCATAGGTGTGATTTGATAAGATGCAGAACACAGTACAAGAGACACTTCTACTGCCTTTGATGGGGGAAAAGGTTACCTGTTTACTGGGGGTGGAAGTGACACAGCAGTGCCTCCAGCTCAAAACCTATTATGTGATGAATTACCTGGAATCAAAAGTAAAAGTAGGGGAAGCTGTTGTTGGAAGACTCAGTAGAGGGAATGTGTCTAAAATCATGTGACTAAAACTATGTAGAGAGGAAGGTGAGCTAAAAAACTTAGGCACAACTATTCTATGGGATTTTTTTCTTTTCCTAGAGGCATGCACAGAAAGTATCTGCTCTCTTGCAGAAAATTTTAATTAAAACATTGCAGTGTTTATGTTTCCAGCCCAATAATCGTTACTGATTTTGCAGGAAGAGTCAAAATTTTCCCTAAAGAAAAAAAAAAATCTTCTTCTTCCCCCTCTTTCCATTACCTGTCTCTGCAGCTGTGGGAATGAACCCTACACTTATCAGGAACACTGCAAGGAAGATCCTGTCACCTCAGGCTCTTCTCCATTTTGGGAAGTCACAGGGAAATCCCAGAGCAGCTTTCCTCATATCCAACAGCAATAGCTTTCCTCATGTAATTTGAAAAGCAGATACAACTTAAAATAAAGTTCAGTCCAGATTCTTCTGGCACCTTCTTCTGCTGTCTACTGCTTGAGTTTGTTAGTACCCCTTTGTGCTGGGTGCTGTATGCACAGAATACATGAGAGACCTCACTCTATCTCCTGCCCTCAGGAGATTAGACAAGCATGCACCGCATATGTGATTACTTTTGATTTCTCTTCCTTTCCTCTCCTTCCCCTGACTGAGATTCAGCAGCTTCTGCAATATGACAAGTTCCTGTCAGCTGTCAGGGCACTAAAATAAACCTTTATCTCGTCTCCACAGCCCTGAATGATGGGGCTGGCAATAGGTGCACTGCAGCCAGGCAGCCATTTCTGCCATATGCTCTTTCAACCTCACTGCATGCTAACGCGGCAATCTGTAGCCTGGCAGATCTGCTGTTTTTCCTTGCAAGACCTACAAAAGGAGGCAACCCTGGTTCCTATCTCTTCCTATTGCAGCATCTTGTTATGCTGGGTTATAACATTATTTCTTTTGCCTTCTTCCTCCAGCCTTGGGTGAGAGTCAGTGCCAGAATACCAGTCCAATGCTTAAAGAATTAAAACCCTGCTAATTCTCTTAAATTAGAATTGGCTGCAAAAATGGCCTTGGGGCACACATCATAAATTGAGTTGAAACCATGCACCATGCAGTTGGAGGGAAAAAAAACCACCCTATCTTCCTTTAGGGAGAGAAGACATTACATATTCACACTTCAAGCATGTATAGCATTGCCAACCATTCCTTCTTATTCCACAAGACTAATTTGAAAACAGCATTTGTATGGCATGGTTTGCTGGGGAAGGCACTGATGAATCAGTTAGCTGCCCTTTCTAATAAGCCTTGCACAACTGCTGCCTAGGCTGCTCTTTTCTACTGCCTTGTCTTCCAGTCATCTCTGTGCCACATGCTCCTTATTCAAAGGGCACCTGTTGAATAACCACTGAGCAGGGGCAATAAATAAGGGGAAGCACAAATACACAGCACAGGTCAAGCCCCTGCTTTTCTATGGTCTTGCTGTAGGGACATGTGGATTCTGCTGAATGACTGTGCTGATGCTTGAATGAAGAATGATAAGCCTGTAATTTACTTGCATGGCTGTGCGACTGCTT
>NW_010287561.1:18906-30638 GCF_000700745.2 Antrostomus carolinensis
TAGCCCTAACACTGCTGCAGCTCAAAGCAGTTCTTTTGGCTTCCATTGGCTAAATGAGCCCTACAGTACAGCATTTGCTTAAATATTGCTGCCTAACAACATTTGGGAAGTCCAGAAATTGCAGAAGAATTATGTTTGCAGCCAGCTGCTGTAGGATTAGCTTCTGATAGGTCTGAAATGCTGTATTCAGTGATTTGGAAACCTACCTGTGGAGCACGTTATATTAAAAGTGCTCTACATAAAAAAACCCTACCCAATATGCTGGTGGTTCCACTAGCTCAGAATGCCAGTCTGTCCCTGTCATGAGGAAACTTCAGCTCACTATCTCATCCCACCTATGTTTGACAAAGAGATGGAAGCTACAAAGACAGCTCAGTTTCCAGAAGTTTCATAAATATCATCTCTGGGTAGAGGACATAGCAAGATTCAAATTAGTGAAGGAGAGACAGGGAAACTCGGGTACTACTCAGTCTGTTTGGCAGCTTGAGAATGACCATCCTTGGGTAGACCAAAGGTCCATCTAGTCCACACTTTATTCAGGAGCCAAAACCAGGGATGGACAGCAGCAATAATAGAAACAGCAAAGATGCTTCCCCCAAACACTCTTCCAACCTCTAACAGTTTGCAGCTCTGATACTTTCTGAGGTGGAGAGTGTTTGACTAATCAACAGACACTTAGTTCTGAAAGAGCCATAGGAAGTTATGTTTCTTCCCTTATGGCCAGGTCAGAAAAGTTATCAGGGGCTACAGGAGTCAAAAGAGGGGACCATTTGGGTTCAAGGAGATGGCTGTGGGAGGGAAAGTTTACCAGAAGTGTAGTAGAGGAAATTTTAAGAACATGGTTTAGATTTGGAGATACTGTGTGCCAAGGTGTCAGAATAAGAAAGGGTTTTGCCTCATGTGACTTCAAAAGGGATGAGATTTGAGACATTTCAAAAGTGTCATCACATATAGTGATGTTAATTACCTTAACCATGGATATGTTCAGGAGTGAGTAATATAAAGATGAATAAGATGTATTTCAAAGGGACTTAAAGCAAGATGGATGAGGATTTTTGTTCTTCTTTAGGAATGTGGTAATTGGGGAACTAAAGTAAATTTATCAAGGTCCCAAAGCATGTTGGGAGCAGTAAATATCTCACGGCAGTGAAAAAAAGATATGGAACTATTTGAAATTACAAAAGAAAGGAGTGAGTGCTTTCTAAACACTGCAGCAGGTGTATATAGCTTTTAAATAATACAAACTCTAGGCTGAGCCTTAGGAAAATAGATAATGCTGTTGCCAGTGCATAATTGTATACACATTGAGAGTTGTTCATTGCTCAGCTTTATACATGTCCCTGTTAAAGAATTGTTTCCTAAAGCCTATGAAAACATCCATTTGTTTAAGGAGGTGGTATTGCTTTACTTTAAGCTTTACTTAAGAGTAATTGAACACCGGGGCCAAAACGAAGCAGCAGATCCTGTTGGGTCCCGACTGGGTGAAGAAGGAGACAAAGAAATGTGCTCAAAGTCAAGCATAGTATAAGTGGATCAGGTTCAATAGGACGTTGCAAAGAAATCTGAAAAACTGAGAGGAAGTGGTTCTGCATCCAAATTTGAAAAAGATTTGTAAACTAATGTTTAACATGGTATCTTTTTGTCAGTCTGAGGAATACTATCTTTGATCCTTATATAGGATTTAAATCTATAGATTTAAGCTCTAGGAAGAAGGAATAAAGATCTTAGAAAGACAGAATTCACAGGAGATCCAATAATTTACCAGTAAAAGAAACAAAAAATACATTAGATTATTATTAGAATGCTTGGATAGATTTTACAAAAACACAAGATTGCAGTGGATATAATGAAAGAATTTTAAATCCTCAGTAAAGTTATTGAGCTAGTGCAATTTTGCTTTTGTGGTTCAAAAAGCTGAGTGTGACTAGAGAGTAGAACTTCCAGTTAATAACACTGCAGGAGAGGGCGGAAAGACTTCGTATCTCTTATGCCTTTTAATAATGTCTTAGTAAGAACTATTGTGAAATTCTCAGGATTGGGTGAAATTACATGTCCAGCACAAACAAATTTGATATGTAGGTGACCTCACTGCTACAAGACAGACAGAAAGCCATGTACAATAGGAAGTTAGAGGAAGTGACAGAAGAGATAGTATTTAAGATCAGTTTTAATATCAATGAAGGTAAAAGAAATGCTTCCTAATTTTTTTTTTTTTTTTATGTGCAGAGGAATAGAGCTCTACTCTAATGCTGAGCGTTACTTAAGTTTTAAAAGTACAAAACCATCCTCTAATTTTCCTGAGATGTGAGACCAGTGTACTTACACAGAAAGGACTCACAAATGTCCCGGGAAATAATGAGACAAATTTCAGGCCAGTGAGGTTAGACAGCCTGTGAAGAAGACCTAACAAGAGACTGCAGGAGTTTGACGAGATGGTAAAAAGGCAGATGCAGCAAAGTACCATTTTCTGTGGGCACAGTATGATGAAAATTAAGTCAGACACAGTAGCTCAGTATCCCTTAGGAGACCATTTTGACTTCTTGGATGACTAAACATACAAAGCAGGAAGCATTCACCAAAGATCTAAGAATTAATAACCTTCACTGGCTTCCAAGCAACAATACTAAATGAGCAATGTGTTTCAGTAACTTTCCTCTCCCCGTTGGGCTCAGTTTTAGCCTATTAATTCCCAGTAGTTGCAGGAAATGCTGGAAGACCTTGAGGGTATCACAGTGCCTCAAGCCATGCCTTGGTAACTCTTGAGCTTAATGCAAGAACAAAAATGACCATGCTGCTCTCCGTTCAACGTTAGTGGCTAACAGCTAAGAAAGGGGTCTGGCTGGCTTGTGTCATGTGTAATATGGAGATTACCTGACACTGTAAGGCTGTTACCTCTTTGTACTTGGTGTTGTCTGAGGACTCAGTGTTTTGTTTTCTCTGATCTTTTTTTTAAATTTTTTTTAGTTTTTATCCTTAAGAAGGAAATTAATGACATTTAAAGTTTTAGGCAGAACTCAGGACTGTTCTTGCACAGAAGGGCCATGCCAGTCCTACCTTTGGACTGTGAGTAACTTTGAGACAGCTGGACAGATATAGTTTGCTTTTCTAACGTTACAAAGACTTATCTCCATTTTAAAAAGTACCCAAGGAAACAGCATACAAAAAACTGTGCTGAGAAAACACAGATCCCTGACTTGAAAAGAACTCTAAAATGAGGAAGCTCAGAATTACAGTTCCTGAAGCAACTGAAATGATATTCTCTTGTATCTACTTCTTAACAATAGAACCTTTCAATATATGATCATGCGATACAGATAAGATTGTCAAACTCTCCATCATTTACTATGGAATATTGTTCATACTTGAGCTTAGCTTTCATAACAAACTGAGAATGAACTTCTTTTTCCTTCTCTCTGGCTGAATAAATTAGGGTAACAAGGAAGAATTACCCTTCACATTTTATAGCATACAATATTAAAATAAATTTTAACTTGACCTCACTGAGATGAGCACATAAAAGAAGACCACCAAGATCAGCATACTTGTCTTCTCTGACATAGGCGGTAAACAAATGTCTTTTTCCTCCTTTACCCTCGAGCTGAAGGAGACCTTTCCACCTCCACTGAGCGCTGCATCTCCTGTCCCATTACTTGAGTAGGCATAAAGCTCTCTGTGCGCTTGGCTGCAGGTCCTTGTCACCTTCTTACTGCTTCCCACTGCCTCCTTTAGGCTAAGAAACTCTCTCTGGCCTCTGCTTGTGTCAGGTTGGGCCTTATTTCCTGGACAGAAGGGACTGGCAGCTGCAGTGGGCAACTGCACCAGGAGGATGGGACAAGCTGGATGAATTGTGCGTGCAGGTGCCAGGGCAAAAAAGGGGCGCAGCGGGCATGAAACAGGATTGGCTTCTCCACCACATGGCAGTGCCAGGCGTGCATGGTATATGCCACTTGTGGTGCATAATACAGTCCTGTTTTTACAGGTCATAAGGGGGGCTGTGTAACAGCCTGGAAAGATTAGGCTGCCCCTCTCCAGAACGTTTCTCTTTCTCCTTGCCACCAAAATCACTTGGGGAAGGAGATAATCCCCTAGATTTACACAGTAAGAAAATTCACTGTTATGCTTGGAGCGGCTTCTAAACCTCCAGAAAAACATACTCCAGAAATACAGCTCTGTATCCTGTGGAGCTGAGCTAAAACAGGGCCTTTCGCTGCAATGCAATGTCCATGCGCTGGGCACCAGGTTTGGATTCCTGCCTGTACAGTCCTGGACTCCAAAGAATTCCATCTGTGTTTCCTGCCCTCTGGAGTGAATTCCTTTGGCTAACAGTAAGGTCTTGGAAAAGAAGTAATAATTGCTGTACCAGGGCTGAAGGCTGGGCATGGTGTGGCTCTGGCAATGTAGGAGAACTCTTTTTGAATGCACACACCCACCAAAGCACAGCTCTGATACTGCTGGAGCGAGGCGATGATAATCAGAGCTATGGGAATCATAACTATTAATTTCCATTCTCCAGTATTGATGATTTTATGGACCAAATAGAGCTCTTTATTATCTTGTAAGAGTGTTGAAGTGCCTACCTGCAGTTCATATAGGTTTGATACTGGATTGCACCAAAATCACTATGGATCCATTTCTCACTTTGTGTTGGGTTTGCGGGGGGGGGCGTTTTTGGTAGTGGGGGAAGGGGCCACCTTGTGAGAGGGAAAAGCTCCCCTGGCTCCAAGGTGGAGACCCCCCAGCCCAGGCTGAGCCAATAAGCACTAGAGAAATGCTTCTACAAATCCATATTTGTGAGGGGAAGGCATGTCTTGAAAAGTAGAAGGTGGAGAGAACCTGGAGGAGACGCCATTGACCTGAACAAAAAATGACCATTGGCCTAAACAGAGAGAGAGCTTTGTTGTCAGGAGGAAGGAGGAGGAGGGGGAAGACAGAGAACCTCAGACACCCAGTTCAACGGCATGGAGTAGGAGAAGGCAAAGGAGGTTCCCTGCAGCCCATGGAGGTTCAACAATGGAGCAGATACCCACATGTAGATCATAGAAGGACTCTACTTGGCAGAAAGCCGAGTCTGGGGGCAAATGTGACTGAATTGAGACCCGAAAAGACGCTCAACCCCAGATGGGGGTGGAGCCCCAGAGATGGGGGGTGAGGAGGTGTGCTGTACCAGAGCTCCGTCTGCAGCCCCTGGATGTCCCCATGCCAGAGCCAGGAGCTGTGACTGAAGAGGTCTGTGCCTCCATGGGAAGCTCGCTTTGGAACACTTTGTTCCTGGACTTTCTTGACGGGAAGAGCATCAGAGAACATCAGAACTGACAGAACCCCCATTCCCTGTCCCCTGTGCTGCTGGGGGGAAGGTAGAGAAATGGGGAGCAAAGTGATTTGAGCCCAGGAAGGAGGGAGGGGTGGGGGAAGGTGTTATAAGATGTGGTTGTTTTGTCTCACTCCGCTACTCAGATGAATGTCAAGGAATTAAACCGATTTCTCTTCCCCAAGTTGAGTCTGTTTTGCCCGTGACCATAACTGGTGAGTGAGCCACCCCTGTCCTCATCCTAATCTGTGCCCCTTTGTTGTTGTGATTCCCATCCCATCTCACTGGGTAGGGGGAGTGAGTGCAGGACCACATGGTCTACCTGTGATTAAACCACCCCACACTTCTAGCAGGATTCTACTTAAAGAGAACTGTACAAGGCTTTTGCCATGGTGAGACCAAACTATGGACCCATTGTTTGCCCAAGCCCTGTGCTCTGCATTGTGGATTGGGGAGCTCTTCCACTTTAATTGGATGCAGTGAGTTTTGTGTTGAGGATCCCACTGCAAGGGAACAACCCTTTCCATATGCTGTGCCTGCCTGACAGGCTGAGGGATATGGGCTTTCCTCTTTCGTTACTCTTTCCTTTCAATGTGTATCATGTGACTAACCTAAACGAAGCCTAGGCAAGGAGAGATGTTTTTGGAGCCTTAAGGCAGGTGGATGTTTACAGTTTTCCTGCCCATTTAATTCCTGGTGGATCTTTGCTGTTCTAACTTCCCCATGTACAGCTCTGGATAAGTGAAAGGGTCCTGTCAGCTCACTACACCACCTCACACTTCTTCAATACAAATACGTCTCCTATGTCTTTTAACCATCTCTGTGGTTTGTGGAGTCTGCTGCTGTGATCCTGATCGCATGGCCCAGTCACCATATGCCTGTGAGTGAAACACAGCCACAGTTACAGATTCTTAATGTCCTTTCCTGAAGGGTTGAAGGATAGAGCAGATCTGATCCGTTGGGTGCTCTTCACCCCTGAAAATTTCACCCTATGGCTGACACTGCAGTGCTAAGTAAGGGCATAAGGAGGTCTCCTTCATCTTTTCTTTCCTCTCATCTGTTTCTTGAGTCCAGAATACCCCATGTACCTTTCTGCATGCAGGCTGGTTCTGCTCAACTCAGCTGTTTTCCTGGACAGAAGGAAGAGTCTGATCAGCTGAAGGGACAAGAAGGAAGGAGGATGAACCTGTCCTTGTCCACCCACCTTCTCAGTGCTGGAGCAGCCAGATCATCATGCCCACTCTGGCTTGAATGAGAGGTGTTGTGGGCAGGTGCGGAGCAGGGCCAGGTGCTCCAAAAAAGGCTCAGGAAATTGTGACTCACACCATAATACTGTCACACCATCATACTGGTATCACTGGGCAGCTCCCACATTCAGCACTGTAGGGTTAGGGAAATGGCAATATATCAGTGAAGAAGCTGTAGGGAGAGTGAAACAGTATTGAGATGGACTCTTCTTCTCCAGTCATGCCCTGGAGTTAGTGTGTAGGACTCACCTCAGCGTTTGTCTCCGTCCCAGTCCCATCACACCCCGCAGCGTGGAGTGGCATAGACATCCCGCAAGTGGCACTGTAAGGTGGCCAGCCTGGACGCTGACAGGAACTTGTCACCACACTGCAGGACTCGGCATAAATGAAGGAGCCAGCCTAGGAAGCAGGGTAAATTGACCCACACTGAGCTCTTGGTTGCCACTGATTCTTGTTCAAAACTTACTTTGCTGAGCCTGTGCTACGGCAGAAGGGACTGCCAGGTCTACCCAACAGCACATACTGAAGGGTCGCTGGAGAAGCAAGAAGAGGCTTCCTGGATCATCCTGTCTCATATTTGGTTTGGTTTGTAAAGGATCACATTTCCTCATGGCAGACTACAACTACACTGAAGAAGAACAGCTGATAGGCTGACTGCTTTCTGTGATGACATTTCTTTTTGATAGACAAGCAGATGAGATTTCATTTTATTGAAGAGTTATGGTCTTCAGCACTAAGCTGTGCTGGGATTTAACTGTTGTGTTTGCATTTTTTTATGATTCTGAAGCTCAATAATAATTAACATTGACCTGGAGGTTGTACAGACGATTCTTTTTGAGTGCTAAAAATCTTTGTACCCTTGCTCCCACCTAAATATCCTAGTTTGTATATGCCACACCATTTACAGAACACACATTTTTTCTAAGAGTGATGAAAACAGGGAAATTACTGAGGCAAACTTATTATGTTTCCTATTGTAAAGTCGGGTGTCTTCAGTGCAGTGAGCCCAGCTGTGCAGGCATGAGAAGAAAAAGGGAAATCACAGGGAATAAAAGCAAAGCACCTGGGCATTATCTCTTTGATTAGCATGATGGCAACAGGTGCTAATGTCATGTGTGTTCAGTGTCGTGGAGGATGAGCAACCGAGTCATTAAAGGCTCTGAATGAATTAGAGGATTCCTGGATTGGCATTTTCTGAAGCTTTCTCTGCAAGAGTAAGTGGCACTGTGGCTTTTGAAAATCATGGGTTTAAAGCCACTTATTTCAGCCTGTGGCATACGGACAGTCTTAGGTGAACATAACCTAGGCTCTCCTTTTCTATCATTAATAATTCAGGATTAACTGAAATCCAAGGTAAATTGACATAAGTGATCCTTAGACTGAAAAATGGGTACTCCTCCAAGTAGATTCATGACTATGTCTAAATCAGTTAGAAAAGGAGTTTGATCACAATGTTGCACTGCACTATTTTGTGCCATTAAGCCACAGATGACTTGAAAGTGTGGCCAAATGAGACCAGAGCTGCAAAGCTACTGAGGAGACTAAAAATGCAAGTGGGCCAACAGTGGGATTTTCAGGAAAAAAAATCCTAAAAAATCTTTATAGAATTGGCTTTTTTCCCTTCAGCATGAAAGTTGGCTAACAAAAGGCGAGGCTACCACTATATGTGGAACATATGAATAAAGAGAAAACCCAGTCTATCTCCCAATGAAAGCAAGTCGCTCACTTCAGTACTGTTTTTACAGAAGCTTTAAATATCCCTAGTGACGGGACTTTCACAGTACTTCTCTCGAAGAGACGCCTCTTCAGTTTAGCATGCTTACCACTGGGACAGCTCTTATAGGCAAACTATCTTCCTTCTTCTTGGTTTTATTTAACTTCATCTGTCCAGGGAATCAGCCTGATTACAGTCCCAGAAGCAGGCTGAAAATAGGTGGGTCTTCAAACTGAAGCTGAATCTAAACTGTTACTATTGAACCTAAATTAGCAGCTGAACTGAAGATGTTCAGACGGCACCGGTATGGACCTTGAGCTGCTGGGGTAACTTCAGGCATTGCTAAAACTTGCAGCAGGACCAAACAGGGGAAAAGCACTGGTTTGTGTCTCTCAGTCCATCCACTGTATGTTGTAACCACCACCAATATGTCTCATTACTTTGAAAGTTATCTGGACTCTTTTAAATCAAAGACATGGCTTTGAATTAAAGGAATCATCTTAATAATTACTTTATACAAACCATACCCTCCTTCACAGTGAAGGAACACGCAGCATACACCAAACAGTGGGTTATATATCTCTCCACATTATTCCTTTCCCTTCTTGAGGCTTATGGCTTCAGAAAATATCACACTTCACCTCCTTAGCTCTCATTTAGTCAAGTCTCACAGATGAAGCTTTTAAAATCCATGGTCACTGTTCATCCCCTCCTTCCAGCCCCCTTCCCTAGCCCCCCATTCATGTTATTCTTTGGAACTGTTCTTCCTTTTATTTGTGTAGATTCAAAAGTCAAGGTCAAAGGGGCCTTTCAGGGCATGTCTACATTGCGCGATGCAGTGTTAGCCAGAAACTCTGATGAGTGCTGAATGAACCAGTGTTGGCAAAGCAGTGGAGAGACAAAAGTGTCATTGGATGAAGGCATCCCATCTTGACTTGGTGACTTCAAGAAATGGAGATTCACCTCCTCTTCGTCCCTTGAGTTTTGCTTCTGATGTTCAGCAATACCCTGGCTGAAGTCTGTGCCTTTAATTCCCTCTCATTCCCTTTGGCCTTTTCATTGCTGTGGACTTGTCCTTTTTTCCTTCTGTGTTACCACGTAATTTACCTTACAGGTTGAAGTGATGACATAGGCAAAATGGCAAGGCAAGGAATTCTGGGATATGATTTTCAGAACCATATAATTGTCTAAAGAATTTTAAATCCAACTTTTATATCTGCTTAAAGGGTCCTGATTTGAAAGAAAGGGGTGTTAGGAACTGATATGCCCTAAAAATTTGGGTCTCGGCTTATGGCTCTTCTACATAAGAAGATTAATTCAGAGGAAACTCTGATGTGACTTGCAGTGGACTGGCCACTCACCACTAACTCTACATGCACAGGGAACCTATTAAGGGGTTTTTGTCTACGTGGCAAAAGTGGTTTGCAATAAGCTAGAGCACAGAGTGCCCATGGGGCTGGGCATGAAGAGAAGTGGCTCTGCCTTTGGCCTCTGACTTAAGGTGGTGACCAACTGCCCTGGGTGTGCATAGGAAGGTGGCTTGACCCCAACTGGCTGCACCAACGCAACCCTTCTGCTGCCAGCCTGCTCCCTCTCCGGGTGGGCGTCTGGGAAAGATGAGGGCTGGGAAGGCTTTCCTCGGCAGGTCTCCCTACAGCGTGGAGGTTCCCTAAAAAGGCCTTGTCAGTGGGAAGAAAACAAGCTTCTAAAACAATTCTGAAGCATGATACGTCTGACCTAGTTTAGGCTCCCATTTTAGGATGGTCTGAATCACACCCTCGAAGTTCCCATTTCTCTTCACTGTCACCAAGGGGAGCCCAGGATGACGCTCTCAGATGGGGACATGCATGCTTGACCAGAGGAGTCCCGTCTCCTGAGGGCACCAGGAGCAGTCGTGTGGGTTAGCAAGTGCCCACAAGCTCATGACACACTAACTTCATCGTGGAGATGGGGTCCTAGCAACTCCTGGGGCCAGGGCAGGGTTGCTAAGTCCCATAGGCATATTCCAAAGTGCCATTGCAGTGCTCCTCAGTGCCTTGGCATGGTGTTGGCAGCAGTGGTGTATGACACAGACACCCCTTCTCTGAACTGGATGCCTATTGCTTTCTGCTGCTCCACCTCTTACCTGTCTTCTTTTATGATTGCATCGTTTTACCTTCTTTTTCTCTGCATGCATTTTCTGAAGCTGAATCTGATTTTTGTTATTTAATCTTTTGGTGTACTTCTGTGTCAGCTGGTGTTTGCAACTCTTCCCAGTTTAGTATCTTCTCTGAATGTCATTATCATACAATTATTTCTCTTTTCTAGACTGTAAAACCAGGACTAACATTGATACTTGCTTGACCCTAAAAAGCACTTCCCTTAAATTTCATACAGATGCAGATAGCTAGCTAGATTAATTTTGAAATGCTGTTTACTTTCCTTAAAAAAAAGAAAGAAAAAAAAAGAAAAAAAGAGGGGGTACTGGGAACTGCAATGATGTCATAGCAACTGAATATGATTATGTAGGAGTCTGCGCTGAGGGGTATTCCAGAAACTGTATCTATATATGTATGCATTTCTTTGTATAAGCACACACGTGTGTGTGAATATTTGTGTTACCAATGTATTTAGATATGTTTAAAGAGCAAAGGCCTTAATAATAACCTAAGCCTTTTTTTTTCTGTCTTTTACAGGCAGTTTTACATTAAAAATAAATTAGAAGTAACTCTGAGAAGTTGATGTAGTGACATTAGTGCTAAAAAAGAGAACAGCATCTGACTGTGCCTCCCAGACACAGTAAATAAAATAAGCTAAATTTGAATTTTGGTAGATGAAATCCTAAAAATCCAGCAGTCTTTTTTTTTATATTTTTAACATGTTCAATATTGTCATACTTTGGTTTAACTGTTGTCTGGAATATTTCTTCACAATGACAGATATAGCTCTCCTGCTCAAATACATTCTGAGAAAATACGGTATTATAACTTTGAAGAGGCTTGCTTGGGGGTGTGCATGTGCATTAATGTTTGCTCAGGCTCAGGCATCGCCATGATCTCCTGTGCATGCACACCCATCCATTTTTGTTCCCACACGTGCATGGGGGGTGGCTGTGTGTGTGAACATGCACATCTTCCTCATAACAGTTTACAGCAATTCACAGGCAGAAATCAATAGATGTAGAAATTACTTAGGCGCTGAGATTAATTGAGATCCATACAGAAGGGAAAAGAATGATTTCTGTAGGTTTGGAAGCTATTCTAAAAATAATAATAATCTGTTGCAGGAGGATCATTTTCTGTGCCTATGGAAGGTTCGTAGGATGGACTGAGGGAACAAGGGAGAAAGTTGTCCCATCCAGTGCTGCAGGACACCACCACGCAGGGCTTATCCCTGCACATATGAAGGCAGCAGCACGTACATATATGTTAGTGAGTGTGCTGCTGAGGGGGAGGGGGATTTTTAACAGCCATTTTAACATATT
>NW_010287561.1:30671-30915 GCF_000700745.2 Antrostomus carolinensis
GGGGGAGGTGATTTTTTACCAGCCATTTTAACATATTTTCTGATTCCTGTTTAGCTCGCAGCTCCCACGTATAGTACCTCACCTGTGCGTGGCATATACCGCCTGCCATGGCAATAACCCCGCTCTCTCTTCTCCCCAACGTGATTCCTGTTTAGCTCGCAGCTCCCACGTATAGTACCTCACCTGTGCGTGGCATATACCGCCTGCCATGGCAATAACCCCGCTCTCTCTTCTCCCCAACGTG
>NW_010287562.1:0-32551 GCF_000700745.2 Antrostomus carolinensis
ATATATAAAGAAGTTTTAGCTGGGCCTTCTTCCATGTTTTCATTGAATGAGTATATAATATTTTTCCTCTATGGCAGAGAAAATGTCTGCCTGTTGCTCCATTATTTATTCTTTGTCAAATTCTGAATCATCTGTTGAACATTGTGAAAGACCTGTTATTCCATGAAAATATATGGAAACAATGTAATCAGGTCCTACTGAACTGAGCAAGAACTTTATCATAAGCTTAAGAGAAATAATGAATTTGCTTAATACGAGTAAAAATCTAGCACAAACATTATTTCAGTGGACATGTTCTCAATATTGATCAATTTATAAAGGAAAAATCTAGAAGAGACATTAATTTGATCGTTCAAAATTATTTTGGATTTATTTTCACACCAGGAATGTAAAGTTGAAAGTCACAGACTTAGGGGACTAAGTCTATAATGTGTTTTCCAGTTCTTTAGAAAGTGTGTTGAGTGATAAACTTGTAATGAAAAAACAAATAGATGAATTCAGCTCTCTAAAAGGCCTGATCTTTCAACAGATTTTTTTTTTTTTTTTAAATGAGGAAAAACCTGTAGGGTAAAACTTGTATTTTCTTACCCTCTCAGTTGTGAGCATAACTTTTCAGTGTAAAACCACAATATCATATCCTTCTTAGGTGTCAGAAAAACTAGCTGAAACAGCAGCAATGATAATAGAATTTATATAGAGGTTATCTATCCAAGTGATCTAGAACCTTTGCAAAATGATACATAAACAAATAAAGAACAATTTGAGTGTGAGCTTTTTTTCAAACAGTTAAAAACTGAAGATAATTGGAAGTTATCTAAAAATTAATGTCTTCAATTTTCACTTCTAATTAACTGGTAAATATCAGGAATATTTTGAATGGCAGTCCATAGATAAAATCATTGTGAAGCCTAGGTGTAACATAAGCCAAAGAGGAACAGAGGTGTTATCCATTTCTGGACTGACTTCATTACCAGGGACATCAATCAGGCAAAGGTATTTATCCAATGAAGCTGAATTAATTTGTTGCATCCTGACATTAATTCATTGGGATAAATATGTTGCACAAGGAAAAGGGTAGAAGCTCAGAATATAGTCCTGAGTACCAGTCTCCTACTGTGCAGTTTACAGGATTTGGTGCCCCTGTGTGTGTGTATTTGTAAAATCAATCCAGCCACAGATGCAGATCACTTTAATAGTACTGAATTAGTTATCTACACACACAGGACAACTTCTCTCAATTTCTTTCTTTATGCTGCAGGTGCCAACAATGTCATTGTCTGCTATAGGCTTTCTTCACAAACAGACTGTACTGTTATGTTGCATTCATTTTGGCTTCCAAGTGGAAGTGGTACTAATGTGTTTCTTAGGCACTTACTATAAAAACAATTTGTCTTGTTGGCAGTTTCAGATACTCAGAAATTCTATGTACTTGTCTTCACTTTGCAGATCATCTTTTTTTGGCACTTAAATATCACAGGAGGGACTTCCTGACTGGAGATAGCACTTACCATATTAAACGAGCTGTGCATTCTTTTTGGCTCTAGGGCTACACAGTGACAAGCGTTTGGCTGTAACAGGCAAAACAAAAAATAATGAATTACATCAGCAGAAAAATTCAGTATATATAGTAAACATAGTTTTGAGCTGCAAGAATTCTCATTATTTTTACTACCCTGATGAGATACATAGATCCCATATTTTAACTGGGTTTTATTTTATTTTTGTAGTGTAGACTTATGTAATTACTTACAATTTTAGCAGTAGAAGACCACATTTCTTTTCATTACAAATAAATGCATGTTTATTTCCTCTTATGAATATACTTCAGCTTCTAGTTCTGTCCAAAATGTTTTTAACTATAATTCCTTTGTTATAAAGAACAGATTTAAAAAATAAGGCATTTTATTTCAGATGTCATGTTTCCAGTGAATATAAAGCTAAAAGGAAAAGCTTTCCTGTGAAAGACAACAGTTTATTAAGATTGTTTCAGCAAGGAAATTAAGTACTTGGCTTATAGTGAATATCTAGATAAGCACTATTTTTGAGATGCCTTGATCTGAGGGCACTCCTCAGTATTAATTTAAGTGATCAGAAGGAAAGGTAGAGAAAAAGGTCACAAAGCAGTACGCAAGGCACAGTAAAACTTTCAACTTTTCCATGTACTATGCCCTTCTTGAGAAGCTGAATGTCCAATAAAGCAGACAACAGAATTTTCAAAGTAATTGGTGGTGATGCAACACATAACCATCCCCCTAAAAAAGAAGGCAATAATTAGATCTAGAGAATGTCTAAAATCAAAGGGTGGGAGAAGAAGAGCAACAACCTCCCCAGGGAGTATGATGACAGAAAGCTGAATGTAGAGTTCAAATGAAAAATAAAGCAGTACATGTTAATATAGGGTAAAATTAATTCATACAGAATGAATTTAATCATTTGAATCAGACTCAGAGGAAGAGATACTCAATGGTTTCTTTCACCTCCCTTTGTAAGTAAAATGTTATAATAATGTTAGATGTAGGAAATAATATTGGTAGCAGTAATAATGATGAAAAATAAATGTATGCTGTCATTATTCAAGTAGGATATTTCATTAGCTACAGATGGAAGCAGTACTGGAAAGTAACTGCAGACATGTTGCAATGTGGAGATGAGGCTGAATAACTATAACTGGACTAGTACATACATGTCGTATGGTCTTTCTCTCTGTATGCTAAGGTTTTGCTCTTTGGTAAACCCAGCCACTTGCTAGGAAAGGAGTTGAAGGTGAAACAGTCACTGACAAGTGTATTGTGGAGACACCTTATAAATTACTTATTACATCCTCCTAGGGAGTAATTTCATCACACATTGATTGGTATATACTTACAGGTGGTATATACTTAAAACACTAAGCGAAATATCACCAATTATTGTTGCAGGAGTGAAGTGAATTTTACACAGGTGAAACTTCTTCAGCAACTATAATATTTTAAAATTTGAATCAAGCTAGTAAATCAATCAGTATGTTGATATTTCAGTTTCCCAGAAACTCTTTGCTGTTCCTTAAGAAGATTCCTATTTTCATTCTGTTCATTCATTCCCTCAGTCCCTTAAAATAATCTAGACTGGATTGTCCATTCAATAAAACTGTGTGAACTCAGCTACTCTTTGAATCTCTAATAAAACAATAAGTATAGAAATTCACTTTCAAGGAGTATGCAAATTTCATGCCTATAATATATGTCCTAGCCCAAAAACTTCCAGCCTTTGCAGATCCAGTTTCAAGGAACTGAAGGGAATGGCTATTTGAAAGCCCTGGAAACCCTGTATTCTATTAATACATCTTAGTACTGATAACAAAACTTCTCAAAGTTAATTCTGCTTTTCAGTGTCCTTTTACTTGGTATTATATACGTAAGTAGTATTTTGTGGAATGTGTTAACTTAGATCTGTCAGTAGATTTTTTGTTTTCAGTACATGTAACATGCCGATTTGACAACATAATAATCAAATCAACATCAGCTGCAAATAGCAGGGTCTTTAAAAGTGGAGCTTCATTATTTTGTTTTGTTTTGTTTTGTTTTGTTTTGTTTTTTTAATAACTGTGAATGAGGTTCAAATGAAAAGGATTAATACTTGACAATGGAGCTTGTAAGTACCGTTGTCTTTGTAGCTGTACTAGTCCTTCCTTCAGAGACTCAGACAGGAAACCAAAAATCTCAGTCTTCAGTAGATTTAGGCAGTAAATTTGAATGCTTTAACTTCAGAAAGAAGAGAGAAATAATAATAAAAAAATAATTCAACAGTTTATTATAGATTATATTACAATTAGAATTCCTTATAAATGCCTGTTTTGATATTTGCTGGTACTATGCCACGGTGGCTACCAGCTCCTCAAGAAAGTAAACAGAATAAATAAAAGATAGAATCATTATTTTAATGGTTTGTTTGGTTTGTTTTATTTCCACATGGGAACTAAAATTACAAAAATATTTTATAATTACAGACTCATTAACAAGTATAAACTCCCTACTAAAAATATTTGTTTAAATAGTTCTATTATGTTATGCCCCTTCTAAAATTTTCTAAGCACATTAGACTTAAAACATCTTTTAAAACATAAATTTTATTCATATTGCTCAAATAAACTGTTCCTGTCAGCTCAGTTTCTGTGCATCTCCCATGTACTGATAAATACATGAAATATTAAATGCCTAGAGATATTTTGACTTGATGTTTTATATCTTTAAAGTGGAGATCTAAAGAAATTAGATGTCTTGGACAAGATCACACATAAAATCCTGAAAAGGCAAGGAACAGAGTGATCAGAACATACTTTGGTAAATCAACACATGCTATTAATATGTGTTTGAGTGTCATGTGCGTTTTACTGCATTTATCAATTATTACTATTGCTATTTTACCAGCAGAACCCACATGCTATAGTAAATAATAAAGGATCACATGCAATTTTTTTTGTTCCAGATGAATACAACATTTAACCACGTCCTCAAAAAGGATCTGACTCCATATCAGTGTAAAAAATTCAGCTGCTTCTCAATTAAGTGTTGAGCCCAAACATTAGGATGTGCTTATCAATTAATTCTTTATTTACTTGTAGAAATGTTTTTTTTTTATAATTTATACTTTTTGTTTGTTTTTATTTTGTTAGAAGACATCCAATTCTACTTTTCCTTAACTTCCTCCTTCTCTGAAATCTCTCCATCTTCCTCTCCATATTAGTCGTGCAAAACAGAGGACATTTGCTGTCCGACTCTGCAGTTGTCAATCAATGCTTTTTCAGTTCTATAACTTTAATCCTAAGAATTTATATTATTCCATTATTTTATTCTACTCTATTCAATTCACTGTAATGATAAAACCACACTGTGAAAATATATAAAAATAAAATTTAGCATAATGTAGCTTTTAGTGGTTTTGTTGAATACATTGTGATTTTTAAGTCAGTTGCAGTTGTCACCCAAAATGTTTCAGTGAAGATTGTTGAAGTAAAGTATTGAAAGAAAATTAAAAGGTACAGAGTACAAGTCACACATATTAACTTATTCTGAGCTCTGCCTCTGCTTGCCCTATAAAAATATTTTATACTACAGCCTAAAATATCTAAAAGCAATGCAACAGCACTAGTGTTGTTCAGAGTGGTTCTGAATTTTCTTTTAATGTATTTTAGTTAGCCTGAAGATAGAATTTTGTTTGTGTGATTTAATATTTATAAGGGCAAACTTATAAACTCACAAAGTAGAACATATTTACATCTCTAAGTAATTGCTCCAAGTAATTAGCTAATTGCATTACTAGGGATTGCAAAGTATTAATTTAAAATATTTTCTGTACATCCAGGGATTTACAAACTGAACCTGGACTTCATATAGACATAGTGTAACTATTATAAAATAATTATACATAATTTATATGTACTTTTATATTCTTTGCACAGAAAACCTTTCTTATATCAAGTAACTAAGCCTAATTAGTTTACCAAGACATCTCTGTAGATTTTTTTTTTTTTTCCTGTGCCTGCAAAGTTAGCACTAGTGTAAAAGTATTGTTTAAACTTCTAGTTGGATTTTAAAGTTGTTGGAAATAATGTCATATGAAAATTTGATAGTGATCTGAATCCCAGAAACACAGAAAAATGTATTCCTTCTATCAAGAAGATACAGAGAGAATCCTATACCTCTTACATTTTTTGTGAGTCTTGCACTACAGGTCAAGAAGCTTGAAATTGAAAAAGCTTTCTAGATTTTCTAATTGTTAATCTCACAGATATAGTTTGATACTATCTTTAAAAACACTGATTATCATTCAGTATAGACAGCAGTTTAAGATACTACAAATGTCAGATTATTTTAATAGTACTGTGACCTCCATTTAAAGGTCCGTACCACCACAACTTGTGAGTGATTTGACAATTCATTGACAAAAAACAGGTCATCACAGCAGGTACAAGGAGTAGATATATGTTAATTTGAAGAAAAAGATGTTATGGTTTACTCATAAAGTAGGAGGATTTAAATTTTTCTAAGGTAATTTTTGCTAAGTAAGGCTCTGATGCTGCATGTTGTGTCACAGTGCTAAAAAATTATACTTTTTACTGGGGACAGGGGAGTCAGATGGTTTATTAAGTGTACAGATCCATTCTAATCATGGGTAGAGTTGGTAATACGTATCTTCCAGATCTACACTGATAAATTTCAACAAGTTTTTTTGGGGATTAAAGCAGCTTTTGGGTTTACATATATTGCAACTGATTGAGAAAGAATATTGCAACTATAAGCAAGGTATGAAAAAAGTGGCAAAGAACTTTTTGAAAGCTTTATTGGAATTTTGCTTAACATTCAGATAAATATTTACAAACAAAGATCTGCCTAGGGGAAATCAAACAGAAATTAAAGTAAGGAACCACTGCAAAAAGAATATAATTTGTTCAAAGTATATTCCTGAATAAATAAAAAACCTCTAAAGCTCCCTTGAAAATAGAATGCAAACATGAAATGAAGGTACAGCTATCACCCCAACCTTGTTTTTTAAAAAAATACAAAGATTTTATTTTTCTAAATTATACTGCCAGAAGAAGTTGATAGGAAAAGAAATCATAGATCATGTCTATTTTTGTTTTGTCTCACTTTACCATAAAATATGCTAGCTGTCACAATCTACTGTATGCAGAAATAAATAGCCATTGCTGGCATCACTCCAATACCTCCATCCCATTCAACAGTGGTATTTCATTCTGCTTTGGACCCATTCTGGAAAGCTTCTCTGTTTGACCAGGTGGATATGTATATGTCAGCTGAATAGTATAGAATGCACATTTTATATTTCCTTAGAATTCTGAAATATAGCAGTGGAATAATATACTTCCAGTAATGAAAAGAATACTGAGGTATATAGCATCAAAGCTGCAACTCTAAAGCAAATTCTGATAACCATGGAGTTTAGACTGAGTATTAGCAATGCCCTGCATGACAGAAATACAACAATGCTCATTTTGGCTGTTTTGAAAGCAGAAGGAAATCTGCTTAAACTTTTTAAATTTTTGAATGCTCCTAAATATCCACTTTTTAGGCATAGGTTTGTGAGCTAAATTATGCCTTATGCTTTACCTAATTGTAGGTAATATCACCCCAAAGAAGGACAAGATGAACCATAGTTGTGCTTCATTTCTAGGAAAAAAATACAGCAATGGAAAATTATATTGGCTCTGATTCTGCACACCAGTTAAGATCCAAAGGTATCTTTCTAAAAACATGTTGAAGGTAGATCTAAAATGGAAGCAGGCTACCTCACTGATGGATGTAATTTTTAGATAGCTTGAACTTGAGGCTAACTCTGCATCTTGAACGGAAAATGTGTGTTTTTGCCATCTTGCAATGAAAATTTTCAGTTAGAAGGAAATAAACCTGGGTTCCTGTCCTTGTTGCTCCCTCCTTTGTTTCTGTCTTCATTAAACTCTTCACATACAATGTTCTGTGCTAAGTTTCTTCCACATTAACTTTAAGCAGTGGATTTACTAGTGAGGTGTTGACAGTGGGGAGGGGCTGCAGGGACGGCCTTTGTGAGGACACAGCTGGTTCCAGCTGACTCTTAACAGATTCATCTCAGGACACAGCTGATCCCATCAGCCAAACTGGCGGTGCCTCTGTGAAAACATCTTTAAGAAATGGCAGATAATGCTGAACAGGGGGAAGAAGAGGAAAGAAAAAGAGTGAGAAACAGCAGTGCAAACACCAAGGTCCGAAAAAGAGGAGAATGTGGTGTTCCATGGCAGAGCTCATATTCCCCTGCAGTGCATGAAGGATCTGTACCAGCACAGAAGGATATTCCCAAAGGGCTGTGGTCCATGGTGAACCTATGCTGGAGGAGAGGAGAAGTGTGAAGAGGAAGGAGCAGTAGGGAGAGATGCTGACCATAACCCCCACCCATTGCCCCTGTGTTGCTCAGTGTGGAGAGGGGAGTGGGGAGTGAAGGAGAGAAGTTGAACCTGAAAGAGGGGTGAGGAAAAGTGTTGGGTTTTGTCTTTGTTGTCTTCTTTGTCAAAAGAAAAATGTCTGTCTCTTTTGTTGTTTGTATCAAAATCTACTTTTATATAAATATTGTGAATATAATAAATATAAATGATTATATTTATTTTAAAAATATCTACCTCTTCACAGATGGAAAGTACAAATGTTTAGGACAATTCTACCCAATTTAGACTGCAGAGGAAAATAAATTTATCCAGGCTGAATGAAGACAAGTTCATTAGTATTTATCCCCTCAGGATAATAAATCTAATTCATCTAAGTGAAATCAGTACAGCCTTTCTTAACTTTAAAACATTGAATCTGCAGTTGACTACTACCTTACATCTGCATGTATCAAATAAAGAAGAGAAAACAAAAGAAAAAAATATAGATTTTGGGGGTTTTTTCACCTGAGATAATTCTGAGTCCTTCATTTCTCTCCTCAATAACAGGAGAAGAGTGGAGGCAACTACATGTTAAATGACAAGGGACTAATAGAATATTCATTCTGTTACCATTGTACACTGTTACATACTGCAAGGCATGAAATCCACCTCAAAAATTCTTAATAAATTTTATACATTCAGTATAAAAATTCAAAAGACCTAAAAGCCTGGTTTTCTTGGGTATTCACAATACTAGATATCTGAATATTTTCACCTAGAAGGCAGACACACATCAGTAGTGCTATCCCTCTGCTCTTCCAAACTCTTTATACTCAGAAGTTTCTGTTAATCTTACATGGCCACACTTATTTCTAATACCTTTTCCATGGTTTGCCTTAGAAAAAGGTATGAAAAAATACTAGTGGACAAAAGAAGCCTCTTGTTCCTAACTGTCATCTATATTTGATGTTTTAGAGAAAAGTGAACCTTTATCGTCCTTCATGGTGCCAAATGATGGCTAAGGGCAATAAAAGTACTTCTGCACTGGCCAGCAGAAGATTTGAAGAAATCAGTTAACTAAAAGTACAGTAAAACTCTTATTATCAACAAATCAGACACATGAAGTGCTATTTCACAAACTTTATTTCTAGGATTGCCTTTCTTTTGCTGTTTCATAATCTGTACCACTACATATGACTCCACAAGTAAATGGAATGTTTCAGGCTTCCTCTTGGAAAAGTCTAGGTTCCTTGTGTCCATTATTGTTGCCTCACATTTAAAAAGTTTTTTAGAATATTATTCAGCAGTTTGGAAATGTTCTTTCATATTCTGTGTAGGTTTTGACTGTCATTTTATATTGATGGTAAATTTGATACTGGGTGTCAATCATCCTTTAAAATATCTCTGAACTTTCTTCTTTTTTTTCCCAAACACAATTATAAAAGTTCATTTTATCCTTTTTAAAGATTTTTTTTCTTTTTGCTGGGATTTCTTAATCTTCTTTTTCTTCAAGTTGCCTCAGCAAACACCTCCTGGACGTGGCCCATTTGAGTTTTTGTAGTTATTGGGCACAGAATTCTGGGTGAGGTCTCACTAGTGACTTCTATTACTGCTTTTCTCTCTCTACTAGAAATAATTCTCCATCATATTTCCTTATTATGTTTGGGGGTTTTGTGTTGTTGTTGTTTTTTTAATTTCTGAGTTATGTAAATATCTCATAGCAATGCAATGATTGAACAGTGCTTCTAGATCTTTCTCATTTTGTCATTTCCCAATTATGGCATATGATTTTGTAGCAGAATTATTCACCAAGTTTATGATCTCATACCCTTCACTATCGTATTTCTGATGCCTAAAATCAGACAGATGGAGAAATTTTCTCAGAAGGGCTCAATTCAACACTCCAAGTATAATCAATGCACATCGGTCTTTTCAGGTACCTCAGAAAATGCCAGTTCATTTTTGTCTTCTATAAAATGAATATAAAATATGAAGACACTTCTGTATCCTTTGTATTTTACTCCATCTTTCATATTTAATCCATTTTAAGTGTCCTGTTTTTTGCTAAGATAGGGTTAATTTTCTTCTTAGTAGTTAAAAAGCACTGTGTTTTGGTTTCAGCGTGGATTGTTATAAGAAGAAATATCGATAACTACAAGGACACTGTGCTTGGGCAGTTTCCAAGAAGAGAGGACTGGAAGGGGGGAGTGCAGAAGAAAAGTATAGTAGTTAGTAAAACCCAGAATTGACAGTTGGATATGCCAATAAGATATTCCATATCCTATTATGTCATGTTTACTATATTAACCGGGGCTGACCAGAAAGGTGGGAGGATTCTCTCGGGAATCGCTCGTCCTCACTTTTCTGGGATTGCAATTTTGGTTTCGGGGTTCCTTTTCACTCCTCCAGGATCATTATCAGTGGGTGGTGGGCAATTGTACTCTGCATCACCCATATAGTTGTTGCCGTTGTTGTTACTATTATTATTCTAATTTTATTTTTACTCTAATTTTTAAATTGTTCTTAGCCTACAAGTCTCCTCACCTTTACTCCTCCAATTCTCTCCCCAGTTCCCTGGGTGAGGGGAGGAAGGGGGTGGGGGGGCTTCAAGTGGCTGTGTCTTGTTTGGCTGCCAGCTAAGTTAAACTGTCACACTAAGTTATAGATTTCAGTTGTTAACATGTCTCTTTCAGGTTTAAACTATACTTTCCTATCTGGACTTAAAAAACACTGTAGTTTCATTAAAAAGTTAAGAGCAGACAAATATCTTGTAATAAAAAAAAAATCCTCAAACCTTATCAGACAGAATATATCTACAACCTGCCACTATCTTTCCCTTTTAAATTAGTGATCACCAGTTCAAAATTAATCCTATTCTTTTTTTAGATAATTTCTTGATTTTAAAATATTTTATTTTCTTAATTTCAAAACATTATTATAGTTCACCCCTTCAGATTCTGAAGTATTCTTAACAAATTACTATGAACTATATTTGAAAAATTGTGCAAAGCTGCCAACATTGAAAAAAAAACCCAAACCTTAGGATGCAAGAGTTGTTGATAATATCCTGTTTTCCAGCTGGTGTGTAGCAATCCAAATATTATGATGGTTGCAGCTTTCCTAAACAAATTATTTTATATCTACCACTTAGCCTTTAAGATAGGGTTTACGTCCTTAAGGTGAACAAATCCTTGCTTCCGTAAAAGGCCTATTCACAAGTTACACTGAATTTCTTAAGCAAAGTATTTAGTTCTGGGACACTGAGGCCTAGACCTTCAAAGGCACCTGTTTAGGAGTAGATTTCAGTGGAGAGTAACATTATTGATGAACTGGCTTTAACTGCTGCAAAAGTGACTCTAATAATGTCTGGAAAATAGATCCAGAGTTGAGTGTCAAAGAAAAGTCATACTTCAAAAAATGTGGTTAAATGAGTGAAAATGAGGCATTAATTCTGACATTTGTGAATGTCTTGAAAATACCTTTAATAGCTGAGTTGAATTACATTAATAGCTTTGATATTGCCACATTTTTTTCTGGAAGGACCATCTTTTATAAAGGAAGATATATGAATTTTTATATAGGTCCTTTGTAGTAATTATAAATCTAATGATATTCTATTTTTTATAAGTATTTGATTCCAAGCTTCTTTTTTTGTTTTATCTGACTCTGCACTTTTATTAACATACACTCTCTCGATACTGTTTTCACGAATATGAGCACTGACTATATTTTCCAGTATAAGACAAATATATAGGTCTTGTTCATTGCAGAGCTTTCTTCAGTATCTGACCCAAGTTTTATTCAGTTCATGCTAGTGAAAACCTGCTCTGAACATGTTTGTTAACAAGATTGTTATTTTTAACATCATCCTTTATAGCAGTCATAGCTGTGTGATATTTCATTGCCTCACAACATATTATTGAATTTATTTTCAAAATAGATTGGAGATGTAAAGAGATAGAATTATCTTCATTTTATGACTGGGACACTGAGATGTGTTATCTGATAAATCTAAGACTGGTTTGAGTACCTAGAAACTTATTTTTAGAGTACTTAGCCCTTCAGTTTGGAGCGCTGTTCCCAGCATCTTCAACTGCAGCTGCAGGCATCCTACAGTTCAGCACGTTAGCCATTCATGGTATTAAATATATATCCAGAAAATGAGAAACTCACAACCTGCTGCATGAAAAAAGTTTGGTGTAAATGGTATGATTCAACTGTTCTACCTTGTATCATAAAGTTTTTGCATGGCTGGACTGTGACAAACCCATGTAAGAGAGAACCTTGAGGGGAGTCCAGCGCAGAGCCATGAAGATGATTAAGGGAGTGGAGCATCTCCCTTACGAGGAAAGGCTGAGGGAGCTGGGTCTCTTTAGCTTGGAAAAGAGGAGACTGAAGGGAGACCTAATTAATGTTTACAACTATGTTAAGGGCAAATGTCATGAGGATGGAGCCAGGCTCTTCTCAGTGATGCCCAACGATAGGACAAGGAGCAATGGGTGTAAGCTGGAACACAGGAGGTTCCGCTTAAACTTGAGAAAAAACTACTTTACAGTAAGGGTGACAGAGCCCTGGAACAGGCTGCCCAGGGAGGTTGTGGAGTCTCCTTCTCTGGAGACATTCAAGACCTGCCTGGATGCCTTCCTGTGTAATTTCGTTTAGGTTCCTGCTCTGGCAGGGGGATTGGACTAGATGATCTTTCGAGGTCCCTTCCAATCCCCATCATTCTGCGATTCTGTGATTCTGTGAGTAGGTCTCCATGTTCCTTTCTTTAAAATGAGCACACCAAAAAGACATCCAAGACTCTCAGTCTTTAAAACTGTATTATTTAGAATATAAAAATACATAAACTGAAACAAGACAATCCTTTTAATAAAAAAACAAAGAAACTTCCCCAATAAACCCCAGACATAGTCTGTTTCACACATCTGGATTACTTGAGACGGTTTGAAACAATTCTCAACTGTAGAATCACAGTCTTCCTCATCTTAGAGTGAGTGTTTCACTACAACAATGTGAAAAAAAATCTCTTTGTCTTGCACTGCTAGTTTGAAGAGTGGAGTCTCCCAGTTTGTCCCATTATAATTTGGTCATTAACCAAATTGCCTTTCTGCCTGCTCCTGGTTCTCTTCTCCAGCTCATCTTATTTCACTCATCCCCCTTATTCTTTCATCTAGGCTTTCTGTGCTGTCAGTGAGGGTTCACCCAAATACATTGGCTCCTCACCAGTCATGTCCATTTCTTTAATTCTGTTTATTCTTAGATCTTTTATTGTCATTTGTTTTCCTTCACAAGCTCAGTATTTAGTTTTCTGTCCACCTCTTCTATTTCAGTCTTTTAGTCCCATGCTCCTCATGAAAAAGTGAGGAAAGATTCAGCCAATTTCACATAGCTTTTATTGTTAGCAGTTCTATAATGATGAACATGTGAAAGCATTTCAGAGGCTTATACCTTAAGCAAAGTTGAAGATTTTAATGAGACATATTCTCGACAGACTATGTACAAATATTTTTTTACAAAATGTTTTTTTTTTTTTTTTTAATACAAGGAAACTATATTTTATTTTGCTTTGTATTCTTTAGACATTTTCTTGGGAATAACAGATCTGTTTGATTGAACAGTTATGGAAGAAAAAAGTGCAAATACATGCATCCTGAATTGTTCACACAGCATGGAAAATTTGAGTTCAGACTGTTCAACCTAAGCAAAGTTATAATCAACTGAAAATATGAACCACTGGCCAACCTTAATAATAGGTGGTGCCAGCAGTCCTGCTTAAAATCTTTTTGATGTTTTTGTTGTTATGGAAGCAACTGTTCCAACACAAATTCTGCTAAGGTTTCCTTCTTTGAAAATTAGAATAAAATGCTGCATTTAAATGTACTTCTGTATGAATCAGTTTCTCAGAGTGAGAATACCAGTGCTTTAATTCTCACATTATCAGTGTAAAACAACTAGATATATGTTCTAGAGACAGACATACTATGGAGTAAGATAAGAAGTATGGAGAAGTTCTGAAATCGCAGCATAGGGTGGCTGTGAAATCTGTAATATATACATGTACACACATTACATTTTGGTAACACAGTGTGGTTTTACAAAATTAATAAGAATCACAATTTCACAGCTATAGTTGCATTTACTCCTACACTACTTTTCTGGAAAAGTATGTTGATTACTGTTGGTTTTTGCGCAGAAACTGGTGCAGACTGCAATCAGCTTATTTTCCTTACTTGTGTATCTGTGCAAAAGCACATTATGTCTTCTGGCACTTGGAAAAAAAAGCCATCTGTTTGCCTTTGAGGATTTAGGTGTTCCTGACAGTCATCCAAACAGTCATTGCACCAGAACTGTGAGAAAGGAGGGAATGTTTGCCTGGTAGGTAAATAAGGAATATAGAAAAACATGTGAAGGGTAAGTGAAACCGAGTTTAAATAGAATAATATATACAAGTTTTTTTTATTATTATTGCTTTAAAAAACATTATTTCAGTTATAAAAACACCTCTTTTACCTTTAAAAATAAATTTGTTATCATGTAACTCTATGCAACCATAAAAATAGTGAATACAGCAGTGATGCAATTCAGTTTTCTATTCATCTCTAATGTTTAACATTCCTTACACCATGCTGTTGACAGTAGAATTTACCTTTACCTGCTAGAAAAGGAGAAATAAACCAAATAAAACCAATATATATTGAATCCCTTGGCTCCAAAAGGATTTGGAAGTTTTCATTTGTTTTCCAGAAGTAGTACATGTTCCTGGAACAGATTTATTTTCATGTAAGGTAGTTGTTGCAACTTTTAGTGTTACTCTTCTTCAGGAATAAAAGAGGAAAAAAAACTTCCCTCATCATATGTTCTGTGATGCCTTCTTTAAATGTCTGCTCCTAATTTGACGGTATTTAAATTTCTGTTACTGAGAGTTATGGTGGCTATAAGATGTATCTTGTTCTTTCTATAGGAAAATTTGCTGCTGCAATTTTTATATTAAATAATTTTAAATTTAAGTACCTTCAACAAGTGGTTTCTGAACTCTTGTTCACTTTTATTTGTCAGGCTGCTAAGAGCTTATTCCAGACCAAATGTCCCCTGGATTTCATAGGTTTCTATCTTTACTAAGCTCAATTTAAAAAAAAAAAAAAAAAAAAAAAAATTCTGATGCACAGAAGAGGAGCTGTTATCTGTAGTACTCAGGGATATTTCCATACTATTTTTACAGAAAGACAATCACGACTTAAATATTTACTGGAATGTAGTCACCAATTTGATGACTATTTGAACCTCTCTAAAAAATCTTGGGAGGTCCTTGGAACCCCAGTCTACACTCAAAACTGAATGTTCTAAAGCTGTTGTAAAGGAGTTCCTCAAATATCCATACAGTTAAATCCCAAATGTCTTAGAGTTATGAACATGATGTTTGTCAAGGGTGTCCAAAAAGACTACCCTTACAGCAAGTAGGCTGGGGGTGGGCAAGAAGTTAGGACGGGACACAGCGAGGACAACTGACTAAAAGGATATCCCGTACCATATTATGCCATGCTCAGCTGTAAATACTGGGGGGAAAATCTGCCAAGTGTGGTTATTTCACTTGGCTAGCAGTCAAACACAACCACCCTCTCACTCTCCCTTCCCCAGGGAGTAGGGGAGAGAAAAGAAAGGGTAAAAGTGAGAAAACTCATGGGTTGAGAAAAAAAAAAAGAAATAAAATAATTAATAATGATAACAACAGTAATAGCGAAATATTCAAATGAGTGATGCACAGTGCAATTGCTCACCACCCACTGATTGATGCCCAGCCTGTGCCAACTAGTGATCCTGGAGCAGCAAGTCCCAAAACCAAAACTGCAATCATGGAAAAGTGAGCCTGAACAATCCCTAAGGGAATCCCCAAAAGAATTCCAATCAACCCTCATTAGTATGAGCATGATGTGATATGATATGGAAAATCTCATTGGCATATCCAAATGCCAGTTTTTGATTTTGCTTATTGCTCCACTTTCCTCCTCCCGGTCCTTTTCACCATTCTTCTCATTAAAAAAAAAAGTGATACTGAAACCAAAACACAGTGCTTTTTAGCTACTAAGAATAAAATTTATCATAACAAAACCGAGATACCAGGGCAGCTGTTACTTGGGAACTGGCTGGATACTGTTCAAGTGGTAGTGAACTTTATTTTTGCATCACTTGTTTTTTGTGGTTTTGTTTTTCTTTGTTAGTATGCTTTGTTTTGTTTTATTATGTTTTTAGTTATTAATTTGTCTTTACCTCAACCCATGAGTTTTCTCACCTTTAATCTTCTGATTCTGTCCCCCATCCCACTGGGGGAGAGTGAATGAGCGGCTGTGTGAGACTAAGGTGCCTACTAGGGTTAACCCACAAGAGTTTAGTCAGATGACAGTCTGCATAAGTCTGCCTTAGCTAATATATTCACTAGAGAAGGGTCTGGAAGTTCCTGCTAAGGCTGAGACCTCATAGGCTGGGTGACAACGGAAGAACATAAAAGAGAGAAAGGATTTCTGGCTGGTATGCAGTGTATATGTACAGTTCTCAAAGTTTACATTCCCATCACAGAATCACAGAATAGCTGAGGCTGAAAGAGACCTCTGAAGGTCATCTGGTCTGACCTTCCTGTTCAGGCTGGGTCACTAAAAGCCTATTGCCCAGGAGCATATCCAGATAGCTTTTGAAAATCTCCAACGTTGGAGACTCCACAGCCTCCTTGAGCAACCTGTGCCAGTGCTCAGTCACAGAATTAAATAAGATACACAATATCAAATATAATCAAATATGATATGTATCATATATTTTCAGCTTGTATCACATTACATCTATTTATATATAAAATATTTGCTTTCAACATATCACATAGACACAGTCACTTTCCTTGCATTCATTCAGTGCTTATGTTTCTTAATTGTTCTTTTTGGATTATGGTTTGTTCTCAGACCTTCCTAGGCCATTGATTCCTTATTTGTCTTCTAAATGCTTCCAGCTATCTGTTGTCCGTATGCTGCACCTTCATTGGTACATCATTTGCCTTCAGTTCTGTATACAAACGATTACGCATGATGGTGTGTATGAGTAAACAAATACAGGAACAGGAAGAATAGACACAAGGATAGAGGTATGCAATTAAATAAACGTATAGACTTGAAGAAACAGAATCAGAATTAAGTGTTTGTTCAGGAATCAGAGAGCTATGGTAGAAGGACAGTGAGAAAGCAGATGGGTGGCTCACTTCAAACTACCGTCTTCAGCATCTTCAGTCTTTCTCTGTGGCAATGTCCCTCCTCATTCTCTCTCATGCCTCCTGCTTGCTTCTTGAGGTCTTTCTGCACTGAGTAATCAAAAACAGAAGAGCAAGAATTCCATATGAAAGATTACTCAGGAAAAGAACAATCGTCTGAAATCAGCAGGAGGTGAAGACAGCAAAAATAATGCTTTCCTAACCCCTAATCTCTCTTCTTGTCTCTTTAATACTTGTACTGATGCTGCAGAATAAGGCAGCATCAGTTAATCTTTTCAGGCATGCTGCATCACTCCCAGACTCTATTGTATTTTGTAAAACCTTGTTTGCAGCCTAGTCTTGTGTATCCCCAGTGTGCACTCCTGCCTTTCCCAAAATAATGCGGTGAATTCTCCATGCAGAGAAATGGTGCCCTACAAAGTGACTCAATATTGTTACCTTTTATACACAAACGTATCTCACATAGCCCAGTGGTTATGGAGGCTGTTTTCTTTTTCCTTGTCCATGCATAATTGCAAACTCTAACGTGATGTGATCAGCAGCTGGTTCAGTCTCCAAACTCACTTAGCCCTTGGCATCTTTGTTCAAACTGCAAGAGCAAAATCCATTAATGTCAACTGCAGTGCTGTTCATGTGTATGGTATGTGCATATACTAAGATTGGAACAACCTACAGCATTCACAGAAATCCTTGAACTATACTGGCTTTGATCACGAACTAAAAGGTCACAGTACTGTGGAACCCTCTACTAACTCACTGCCATTTCATTTCACTTTTCTTTTCTATGTTTTCCTTCTGATGCAAGTTCTTGTTTGAAAAAAAAAATATTCTGTTGGTCAGTGGGTTTGATGTTTTCTTTCTAAGCAGATTTACTGTTTTGCTTATATTTATCTTCCCTTGTTAGGAGGTTAGTAAAATGCACCAGAAAAAAAAAAAAAAAAAAAAAGACAGAGCACACCAAGTAAAAAGCTATTAGTGTAACAAGTGACTAAATAAAATTCGTTATAATAACAAGCTTCAGTTACTAAAAAAATTCTTCCAGTGTCTGCAGAAATAAAACTAAGATAGCAATTTAGTTTACTGCAGCCTGCAGGTCTGCAGACAGGAACTTTTGCTGAGTCTAGAGTTCTTTATGTCTCTCAAAGGTTCTCTTATAGGAATGGATTACAGTAGACATGCAAGCTGAGTACTAGTTGATTCCTGTTATAAAAGAGGATTAAAAATGATGGTGGCTTCAAAAGCTAGTGCCACCAGCAAAAAAGAAACAAAGAAGCTGCTTGTACAAATTGAAAAATCCGTTGGATAATATTACTTTTGATACTAGAGTGTAGGTATCATACTTCACAAATTGCTCATTATCACTGACTTCTTGTAGCAAGGAGATTCTAACGTATACAGTCTCTGGCCACTTTATTCACTCTTAACAAAGCTAGAAAAAACCTTAAATAAGCTGCTCTTGCAGCTGAAAACCAATTTGCCACAACACCAGCTGGAAAAAAAAAAATAAAAAAAAGATTCGATTCATTGTTACTGCAGTTATATGCTTGAACAACTTTTGGAACAGAGGAATGCTGTGCATGAATTTAGAAACAAGTCAAAAATAGAGAGGGCAGATGTTACACTGACCTCTGCCCATTAGAATCTGATAGGTAGTTTGTTTTTTTCCCTTTTTGACCAGATAATATTGCCTCTAGGGTAATCATTATCAACAGTGCCTCTTTAAGCCAGGTATTGTCACACATTTGATATCTATATTTCTTTGGAGAAAAAAATGAGTTAATTTGAAAACCAAAACTGATATTGATACTGCTGCTGGTGAATGACAATAAATAGAAGTTTATGCATAAATGTACATGCATAAACATGTATTTGCATAAATATAGACATGGTCAGTCTATAAGAAATGACTTGGTATATGTTTGAACTGTTATTTCTCAATAATACATATTTTTTCTTTTCGTAATACTATTAGTGACAGATCTTCCTCCACATCACACTTCTAATACTAAAAATGGAACAGAAAAGAAAATGGACTGTTGTTCTAATGAAAAAAATATACTGTAGATTCTTGCCCCGGAACCTCCTTGTACTTGTGAATTAGCATCTGAATTGAATTCTTGTTGGTGGTTTCGCTACAATTTTTGGCTCTGAAATAAAGTCATGATGAGATGTTTTATGAGCTTTATTTGTCTGGCTATTGTCAAAGCAGTGTGTTGCATGTAGAACATACATACAATAACAAAGCACTAGTGAAGACACATTTCCACAGCCTTGTGCAACCCTTGAAAAAAACTGTTCTACTTCTTCCTCCACAAACTGAGTTTCATCTTACCTATATTCATTTGTGGTGTATGAGAGGAGTGGAAGAGTTTTATTTTTCCTTTCCATTACAGATCTTGGAAATCAAGATTGTTAATTTTCAGAGTTATCTAAGGAAATCAAAGGTAGAGACAAGAAGACATCAATAGGGAATATTTAATGTTCTATGAATGAGATGGGATTTGAGAGTTTTTAAACTTCTTCAAGGAGGGAAGTTTAACAAGAAGTCTAGGGTTGTTCAGCTACAAGGGTGTCACTGATAAATAAAAACAGAAAGAATCCAAATATATCAATTTGTTCTTAGATAAAAAAGAGATCTTTTGAACTTCCAAACTGTTGCTCTCGGCACAGCATATACAGATGGGTTTTACACGTCAGAGGAATGCAATGTAGTTGTCTATCTGAAGTCTTTAACAATATTCTCTGTTATCTGTCTCCATTTATCACTAATGATACATTTTTAGATATAATTTTGTGTTATCCTTCAGGTACCGATACGGATCTTTAAGTGTATGATTTAGACTAATAGATTTTATTGGCTAGCTGTAACAGAATCTCTTATTTCTACTCATATTTCAATTTCTTCCACAAAAATCAGTAAGATCAAACAACTATGCAACTAATAGTTAATTTCTTTCACAGTTACATAATTACCTATTTAATGGAAAGATAGATCTTAAGTTTATGTCTATGCCATAAGCGTATGCAGGTTTATTAATTTAAATTACTTAATACATTATTTGCTGTACATTTACATACCATGTTTAGAGAAAGTGTCAGTGGATACTACAAAGTCCATCTTTTTCTTTCAGTAAGTTTAAGAACTTTCATTTCACAGTTCACTTAGTAAATTTGGTTTGTAAAATTCACATCATCACTATTGAGAGCAAGACAGGATTACCCGGTGGTATTTTAACTGATGAAAATGATATTTTTTGTGGGTTTGACGAAGATGAAATTTTTAAAATAGGTAAAAGAAATAACTGCCTAAATTTGGTCAGCAAGTCTCATTTTTATTTTCTGTCTCCTGAGTTTAAAGCAGTAAAAATTAAACCCATGGAAATACTATGATCTAAAAGCTCAACTACCCTCCTCATACAAAAACAGCAACGTAGATTTTATAATGAAATAAAATAAATGTACATGTTATCCGCATTTATATATCTATTATGCTATACAATATGAAAACCACATGAGTTTTTCAATATGAGTATTTTATTTCTCTTTCTATCTTGGTCACACAGGATACAGAGTCAAATCTTAGCCTTCCTCAAAAATTGCTTGCTCTTTTTCTGATATATATATTTGTTAGGGAATTAAAATTGATATTTTATGTCAGAAAATAATGTTTATTGGCTCACAATATTTTAAATTATATTTTCTAGCTTTACAAATTTTTGTATTTTATTGTAACTGAACAGGATTTTCCATTTAATAATCCATAATGAAACAGTAACATAACTTTGTAAATGGGTAGAATTAATGTAAGACTGAAAGATATTTGTGTATGTGGAATCATTTCTTCATGTGTTCAGTAGTTTCCATTTATCAGACTTAAATTTCAGTTTCCACTATGGAAGTAAATTTCAGTTTCTCTGGGAATCTTTTACAATTTCTGTTATCCTGACTAATATGAATAATGTCATGCTCCTAGAAAATATCACCACCTTCCTCTTCTTTTCTGTATCACTACTGAGTATATCTAACAACCATATTCCTCATACAAAACTTTGGGAAATCCAGTTGTTAACTTTTTTGTCATACTGAAAATCAATAATTTATTCTTCCACTTTTTTTTTCTTATCTAAATCTGTTTATGATGTATCACATTATTTTACCTTTTATTACATGACTAGGAAGTTTTAGCGAAAGGTTCTGCAAAGGACTTTGTTAAAGACTTCTTAACGGTCAAAATAAGTTATATGAGCCTGTTCTCTTCTATCCACTATTTTGGTGGATTAGAGGGGCTTGAATTTTCTTTGCAGAAATCATGCTGGTTTACCCTGATCATAATGAGTTTATTGAGATGGTTTGTAATTCAATCATTAATAACATTTTCAGCGCATTTATGTAGAATATCAAGGTGCAGCATGGGCTGGCAACTCCCTGGTGCCAGGAACTGCAGGTGATATCCAGGGGGGCTGGTAGGTCAGGAGCCTCAGCAGCAAGGGCTCATCCCTCCCAGCAAGAAACCAGGGCAGGCTAAGGGGGGATGCAGCTGAAGACAGCCCCAAGACCAGATCACCAAAAAAGTCCATATTGATGAGGCAGATCTGAAGATAAGACAGGAAGTGAGTCCATGGGTCAGGGTTAGTATCTGAGTCAACAGGGTACATGGTCAGGCACAGAGGCATGGCTGCAATGCAGATGTGAAGTCGTTAAGTGAGGAAAAGGGCCTCAGTTTAAAAGCAGCTCCTACAAGAGGGAAGTGTAGAGCCTGAATGGAGCTTTTCCCAACTTTTTCTTTAGAACAGTTCTTATCAGCTAGCCTTGAAAGTAGCCAGCTGAACTCCTAAAAGTGTGTAAGTAAGCTAAGGGCTCTGAAATAGAAAAGAATTAAGGCTTACCAGCCTATATAAATGCAAACTAACCTAATATATTTTGATACTTAAACTGTTACTTAAACAGTGTCATAAAACGGTCCCAGCCATGTTTGTCTTGGCAATACAAACATAACGTCACTTTGTTGTCTTTTGAATACCAGCAAACACCCTATAATTCTGACTGTCAAAAATGTTTCATGTAACTAAATTTTAGGATTGTCTACTCAAAGCCAAAGGACAAGAATGCTTAAGATCTAGCCAATTAACATTTAATCACATAAGACAGCTGAATTGATATGAATGCAAAATATTTATTTCCCCTCAAGGTCTGTGTGACAAACTGAACTTGGAGAAAAAGACTATATCAGCCACACAGTCCTTCAACCTTTGTAAAAGTTTCCGTATCTGGATATTTTTGTAATTAATTTTTCATTCTAGTTACTTGGGTTAATAATAGTTTTCTCTCCCTTTCCTCTTTATTTGTTAATCTTTAACCCAAGTAAGAAGGTGTTTAGCTGTATTTGCAACAAGCCACAGTTTTCTACCTTTTGGAACAATTTTGAAGTTTATGACAATTAATGACTGTCTATGCTTATCTGAGCTATTAACAAGTTACAAAGTCATTGTGAGACACAGTGCTCTTCCTTAATAAGAAATGTTCAAGCTCCACTGTGAAATTTTGTCAAATATAAACTTCTCCGTTCACATTCACATGATCCATTAATTATACTTCTAACAAACAGTTGCATGAGTAAGTTAATATATATCAGAAAAGACCAGAGATAATGGTAACCATGACATTGACACTCTAAAGAATTAAGGACTTTAGCCTGTTTAGAGGGACACAATTAGACATCATCTTTAGTAGAATAAAATTTTGATTTTTCTTTACATGCTTTCTAGATACACAGTTGCAATTTAATTGTTAATAAACACTTTCTATATTTATATCTGCTTGTGTGTTTATGTATCATCCTTGTAATATGAATCAAGCTTTATGTTAGACTTTGATATTTATTCTGTTTAATTTCGTCATAAAGTGAAAAAAATATTCCCAATAATAGTAATTAGTGAATATTTCTTTCCTCTTCTTTCCTGAAAAAATCAAAACTATTTTCAAAAAATGAAATTTTATTTTATCTCTTTAATCTTTCACAGAAAATCTGTTAATGATTAACTAAAATATGTCATACTCTCAGGAACAGAAAATAGATTGATGCTAGTTATTTGACCAAGTAGAACTTGCAGTCGAATTTCATAAACCTAAATACTGTTCTGGAGTTGGACGTTACACATTTGGATCACAGCTAAATATTATATAAATTCCCTTTTTATACAGGTTAGAGCACCTTAAACATGACACATGTAATTTAAGTTATTTCCTTTACCTGTGAAGAATTTAATCAGTTACTAGCAGAATTCTCTTAGCAGTATATGCCAAACTACCAGCTTTATATGGAGCTTACCCATTTGCCTCTGTCTTGCGTTAAATAATTAAACACTGATTGACTCACAGCAGAAGATTAAAAGTGGGTGAAATTATCTAGACTTCTTTTTAGGCTATCGTGTGGCTGACTTTAAATCACTTTACAAATGAAAAAATAGCATAGAAAGTCAAATAGTTGGATGATTCTATTTTGATTAGACATGATTCTTTCAGACTTTTGTCCAATGACTGTTTAATGCTGAATACATAAAGAACAGGGACTCAGATCCACTCATAACTGAGTTACTTGAAAGTAAACTGCAGAGTCAGTGTTCTTGCATATCTATCTATACATCTTCTATTCCTTTCATTATATTGACACAGTTTTGAGAAAATTATGACCCTGTTTCTTACTGCAAGTACAGTAGTAGGTGGAGCATTGGTGAGAAATAAATGAGTTTGAATTTTCTAAGTTCAAGGAAAATCTGAAGTCCTCTTGATGCAGATTTCTAACAATTGATTTATCAAATAAATAGAGTTAACTGTGTAACAAAGCACTGGCTAGATTCCTCAAGTAAGAGGTGAATATGTAAGCATGGAATTTTCAAAAACTTAATTTGTAGTTTGATATTTTAATTCTGCCTGAACCATACTCTGTGTAACTAAATCCCTATTTTTTTTCAAATATCTAGGTCAAATTTTTCAAAAATGCAATATTGATTACAACATATGTACCTGCATTTCTTTACTAAGTTTTACTGCACATGCTTTTAAATGATCTAATTGGGACATTTTATAGATTAAAAGAAAACAACTAATATTTTGGTAAAGAATATGCAATTATGTGATGCTTATGATATTAGTGTGTAATACATTGTGCACTTCTACTTCTTACCATTAATCGTACTCCTGATGATAGTTTTAATAAATTATGATTATTAATTTATATATGCAATGCATGTTACAATCTCACTGTTATTGTTGTGCATTTAAAATTCTGATAAATTATATCAGCTACTGTAAACATCTTCAAATAGTGGTTGAACAGCTGATACAAACTTTATATATGAACTGACCATCAGTTACACAGATTCTTCACTCATGAGAGAGTGAGCTAGTTAATTTGTGAGACTAATTATTCTGTCTTCAGACTGGGAGGTTTAATCACTTCACTGAACCTTCAAATGTTGTTATACTGTTACATAAAATAAAATTTAGCAATTAGTACACTAAGTGAGGTAAGAGGTCCATATCATTATATATTTCTGTATAAGAAGAAACAGACAGTCTCTCTGAATTAATCAAATGAGCTAACAAATTACTATGGATAATTGCAGTCATCTAGAGATGTGAGACTGCTAGCAATCAGACACTTGTAATACTAAGAGAATAATTACATCTTGTGGTTTGCCTTGGAAAGGATTAAAAATGATTCTACCAAACTGTAGCAGTTTGAATTCTTTTACTGCTCATTAATGATCATTTGGGGGGCAAGGGAAATGAAATGTTTCACTTGTCTTTCTAAAAGACTACTAAGTATTTTCTAACAAGGCATCACTTCATGAATATGACAAAGAAATTAGAAAATGAGAAATAGAAGGAAATGTAAGCACTCTTCATTAGCTACAACTTAAATCCTGAACTGCCTGTAAAGAGGGTTTGTGATAAAAAGAGGTGACCTAGAACTGAAGTAGATTAAGAAACACTAATTTAATGCTCTATCTGGCTAAACTGCAGTTGTAGTAAATTCCAGATTTGATAAAAGTGCTAGAAGGGTATCTATTTATCCAAGTAGTCTAGATTGAGCAAGAAAATATTTTCCTTGAGCAGTAAGTGGCTAGTGTCAATAACATTCTATTTGTTCTGAGTGAATTTGTAGATCAATGTTAGACTCATCTGACTGAGTCATGGGGCTTACCTACTTAATTCACAACTTCCTTACCTGTTTGTTGAGGAATCTATCCCTCTATCATCATTCATAGTTTAAAGTTCTCTTTACTATGTTGGCCAGCCTGTTGGCAAAAATACTTTTTCCCTGTGTAGTCAGGTGGATCCCATCTCTTCTAAACAACTGTTGACCTTCAAAGAGGATCCTATGGTCTCTAAAACAGAAAGTCTGCTTCCAATACCAGCTGTGCCATGCACTTTTGACATGTAGGATCCAAGGTCCCCCTCAGGTCCTTCCCCCTCACCAGTAGGATGAAGGAGGATGAGCAGGAGGAGGAGAAGGTGGTCCAGACACCAGAGCATCTGTTTGCCCTGAAGGATCCACATCAGAGCAGCGGAAAAGTGTGAGAAGGAAAGAACAACACAGAGAAACAATTGCACTGACTGTAAGCATGCCCTCTGCTTTTCCACTGTTCACTCTGCAGGGCTAAAGGCTCTGAGGCAACCTCTGGCAGTAATAAGGAAAGGGTAGAGAGGAGACTGGAATGAAGGAGTGAAGTTGAGCCTGGGGAAGGGAGGAAGAAAGGTGGTTTCCCTTATGTATTCTTATGTTTGTCTTTTTGCTTCCTAACTCCCAGATTGATAATTAAATATCTATATATATTTCAACTGGTAATAGATAAAGTTAATTTACCCAAGTTGTGTTTGTTTTGCCAGTGACAGTAACTGGTAAAAAATCTCCTTCTCTTCATCTCAACCAATGAGCTTTCTTGCTTCTGTTCTTCCTATTTTTTCTTCCCATCCCACTGAATAGTGAAAAATAGTGAAAATGAGGTGGGTGGGAATTTGACTGTTAGCCAAGGCTAACCCAGCACAGCAGTGAAGGATAAAGGCACCAAAGATTGGTGACTAAAAACACTTACTCCCTCAGGAGTCTGTAGGAAGAGGGTTAGACAAATAATAGCATCAGCCAATTCAACCAGCATGTTGAACAGGGACATGTGAAGGATTAGGTCTTAGAAAATGCTTATCATAGTTTTTGAGGTGCTGTCTTTTGATAGAATGTAAGGATTGAACTCAGGTGTCCAGTCAAATGCCCTTATTCATTTGAGCTGCTGAGAGTGGAATGGCATCCTGGGGGTGGGCATATATATCTCTTCTGGGAACTGAATAGTTCTTTGTTAAACAAGGCTGAAATAATAAATTGTAGTTTGCACAGTGTTTTAATGGCTGAAACATCAACCGATTAATTTGAAGAAATATTAATTAATAAACATTCCTGATATTCTAATGGCTACTCCATAACCCACATCTCGGGAGTATGCCTGAACCCTCTAGCAGAATTTTTCTGACTTCTGAACTCATACTAGTGAGGGCATTTCCAGACCTCAGATCATTTTTGTGCTAGGCTTTCTTTGCCGCCGTCTACTGAACCTTGACACCTAATCTAGTTTCTGGTTTCCACTGGACTTGCATGGAAGATTGGGGGTGGGGAAGGTCTTGAGAGGGGACACAGCCAAGACAGCTGACTCAAACTGATCAAAGGGATATTTCATACCATATGATGTCTGCTCAGAAATAAAAGCAAGGGGAATGGGGAACAGGAGGCATTCATTATTTCCATTTGTCCCCTGGGAATCGCAACACATATGAACCCTGCTTCCCAGGAAGTAGCCAACCATGGCCTGCTGATGAGAAGTAGAGAATAAATATTTTTTTTCTTTTGCTTCTGTGTGCACAGCTTTGCTTTGTTTCTACTAAACTGCCTTTTGCCTCAACCGATGAGTTTTTTTTGTTGTTGTTGTTGGGTGTTTTTTTTTTTTTGTGTGTGTGTTCCATCTTATTTTCTCCCCTCCCCATCCTGCCGAAGAGAGGGGTGATAGAGTGGCTTGGTGGGTACCTGGCATTCAGGCAAGGTCAACCCACCACAGAGATCAACACTCCCACCCAACCTGGTGTTGTCTGCAAACTTACTGAGGGTGCACTTGATCCCCTCATCTAGATCATTGATAAAGATATTAAACAAAATTGTCTCCAATACTGAGCTTTGGGGAGCACCACTTGTGACCAGCTTCCAACTGGGTTTAACTCCAGTCACCACAACTCTTGGTGGTGAGCCCATCCAGCCAAACAGTTTTTTACCCAGCAAAGAGTATGCCTGTCCAAGCCATGAGCAACCAGTTTCTGCAGGAGAATGCTGGGGGAAATGGTGTCAAAGACTTTACTAAAGTCTAGGTAGACAACATCCACAGTCTTATTATGGATATTTCATTTTTGTTTAAGTAGTTAAAGAATATAAAATCCAGAAACAGTTTCAAATAGCTTCTGCTTTTTTCTCACTCAAAATTCCTTCAACAGATTGAAGACATTGTTATATATTAGAGACTTCCTGATAATATCAGAAACAATGAACATTTATCCTACAGTAATTCTCTGTTACATCACAAAGTTGAGTTTTCTTGTAAATTTGTGGTACCTGGAATACTAATACAGCCTAGAGGGGGACTTCTTCCTCTCTCTGATAAGAAAAACAGAAAACTGACAAGAATTTGTATCAGACTGAATGTAGAATCTGTGAGAATCTATGAGGAAGAAGATATCTGATGACAGAGGTTCTTCACTCTAGTGAACACATATATTATATGTTTATAAAGTTGTACTTGTATGCATTTTAATTTTGTAAGTAGAGTACTAGATTTATACCATTTCTTTTGAAGGACTGTAAACCTATATCTATCATTTCTGAAGTGAATGCGACATGTTTGAGGTTCCACTTAAACATGAGGAAAAACTTCTTTACAGTGAGGGTGCCAGAGCACTGGAATAAGCTGCCCAGAGAGGTTGGGGGAGTCTCCTTCTCTGGAGGTGTTCAAAACCCGTCTGGATGCAGTCCTGTGCAATTCGCTCTAGGTGAACCTGCTTTGGTAGGGGGGTTGAAATAGATGATCACCAAAGGTCCTTTCCAACCCCTACCATTCTGTGTGATTCTGTGATTCCTTTCTGTATTACAGTGATTTTAGATATATTTATATTTAAGTATTTATACTGAGTTAATTTCAGAAGTAAATAATCTGAATTTGTTCTAGAATGTTTTATATTTCATTGGTATTTCTAGATGTTCAATTATCTCTAGGTCAAGCAAAACATGATTTGAATCCAAGTCTTTCCATTTTAGATGATAGTTAGGGTATAGAATATAAGGGGCCTGGCTTAGCTCTCTTATGTCAAAAATAATTTTGTAACTTTGAGCAGTGAAGGGAAAAATGTGCCACCTGGTTCCTTGGACAAGGATTTTTTTTTTTTTTTTTCCCATTTGTCTTCTTGTTTTGTATTTAATAAATCAGGCAGTTTTCTAAATTTCTAAAACATATGAGTACTATTCTCCATATAAACTGTACAGAAAAACTGACTAACTCAGAGTAAAAGACTCTACCATGTAGTGGTATGTGTAAAAGTCAAATATTACAATGTCTAGTTCCTATACCCAGTCATCTACTTTGGGGCATTACTAGAATGTCCTCTGCCGGCTGAATACATGCTTGCATATTAAGGTAATCAATAATTCAGATGTTCCTTTGTTTAAATCCTCTGAATGGCTTGGTGCATGAGATATTATTATATAAGTTTGATATCAGAAGAAATTAACTGGAAAAGTATACTTATGACTATTCTCTTTAAAAAAAATACTTAATTTTAAAGCAGACTGCCTTATTATATAGTAGTCAAATGGATAGAATACTTTCTTAGAATGTGCTAGTACCAACCCGCAGACTTTTCAGACATCCAGATTCATTTTCATCTCCAACGTAAGGGTTTAATCCACAGCCTGTAGTATGGGACTATTCTGAAAGGGAAGAAGAGAAAGAAATATGAAAAGGAGATTGGTTTCCATCCCTCCTGTTTAATCTGTCATTATATAGTAAAGAATATAAGATTTATGGGGAAATAATGAGAGGGAGACATAAAGTAAGAAAAAGAGAAAACAGATGTAAGGAAGAAGGACTCTCTAAACTAGTGACTTAAAATTTTTGGCAAGATGCAGACTTCAGTTACTCTCTCTGCTGGTAGTATTCTTCCTGAATTTTATTTAATGAATTCTATGTTTTAAAAAATAACATTAGGAAAAGATTTTTGCACTAAATTCTGAGTCAGATTCCTAAGTTTTGGAACCAACTGGAGCTCTGTTTACCTTTTTCTACATAATGTGGATGGCTTCATATACTGACAATCTGTTCCCTTGGATATTAGGAAGAAATTCTTTACTGTCAGGGTGGTGAAACACTGGAACAAGTTGCCCACAGAAGCTGTAGATGCCTACTCCATGGAAATGTTCAAGGTCAGGTTGGATGAGGCTTTAAGTAACCTGGTTGAGTGGAAAGTGTCCCTGCTGATGGCAGGGGGTTTGGAACTAGATGATCTGTAAGATCCCTTCCAACCCTAGCAATTCTATGATTCTTTGATTCTCTAACAGTGACCAGGGCCAGAAACTGATTACCAGAAGTGTTGATGAGTGTGGGGGAAGACTGAGGCCACAATGGGACATCAGACTGCACATTAGGGACAGGATTTGGCCTGATGAAAGGAGCCATTGTCAGATACAGCCCTGGGATGGCTAAACAGGCCTGGGGGATGGAAGAAAGACTGAGGTCAGGCCAGGCCATCAGTGTGCAGGTCAGGCCCAGCCTGGGAGGCAGGGCAGGGCTGTGGTACAGCTCTCAGTTTTGTTAATCCTTTGTCAGCTGAGGGGAACCTGGCTGGGAACCAGTGAGAAAGGTAGGACTGTGACTGGAAAATGTAGAAAATAATCCCCAAATGGGTCCCAGCACTGAAGAAGGAATCTGCCCTTCAGGATGTTGACATTTCCCTGTGATTCCAACTCCTCTCTGCTTGAGGAAGACTGATGATATTGACCTTAGGACTTAGAGGGACTTTATAGGGATGAGCATAACAGCAGAGGAAAGATATATGTAAGTTTTCTTGTACAGCATTTAAAGGTACTATTATTAATGAGGCTTTCGGTATTCATTGAGACTATGATTGCTGGTATTATTATTGCTTGGTTTATTTTGATTAGATTGCTCAGTTTTGGTGAACAAAAAATTCTTGGCCATATGTATATGTATTTATAATATCTACAATGGATTTCCTTTTGCTCATACTAAGATTTTTATCTTAGGGATACTTTTCTACACTTCTAATGATATGTGTTTCCGTTACCATAGAATGAATCATAGAATGGTATGATCAAGACCATCTACTTCCAACCCCCTTGCCAGGAGCAGGGACACCCCCACTAGATCAGGTTGCTCAGAGCCTCATCCAACCTGGCCTTACACATTTCCAGGGAGGGGACATCCACAGTTTCCTTGGGCAACCTGTTCCAGTGTCTTACCACCCTCACAGTCAAGAATTTCTTCCTAATATCTCATCTAAACCTGCCCTCTTTCAGTTTAGAGCCATTACCCCTTGTTCTATCATTAACTGCCCCTGTAAAAAGTCCCTCCCCAACCTTCCTGTAGGCTCGCTTCAGGTACTGGAAGGCTGCTATAAGATCTCCCCGGAGCCTTCTCTTTTCCAGGTTGAACTCTCTCAGCCTGTCCTCATAAGAGAGGTGCTCCAGCCCTCTGATCATGCTCGTGGCCCTCCTCTGACTTGTTCTAACTGGTCCATGTCTTTCTTGTGCTGGAGGCTCCAGAACTGGATGCGGTACTCCAGGTGGGGCTTTATGAGAGCAGAGTACAGAGGAAGAATCACCTCTCTCAACCTGCTGGCCATGCTTCTCTTGATGCAGCCCAGGATACGGTTGGCCTTCTGGGCTGCAAGCGCACACTGCCGGCTCATGTTCAGCTTCTCATTCACCACCACTCCCAAGTCCTTCTCTTTGGAACTGGTCTCAAGCCACTCATCTCCCAGTTTGTATTTATGTTTGGGATTGCCCCGACCCAGGTGCAGGACATTGCATTTGTCCTTGTTGAACTTCATGAGGTTAGCACAGGCCCACCTCTCAAGCCTGTCAAGGTCCCTCTGGATGGCATCCTGTTCCTCTACTGTGTCAACTGCACCACTCAACTTGGTGTCGTCGCCAAACTTGCTGAGGGTGTACTCAATCCCACTGTCCTTGTCTCCGACAAAGATGTTGAATAGTACTGGCCCCAACACTGACCCTTGAGGGACACCACTCATCACTGGTTTCCACCCGGACTTTGAGCTGCTGACAACTCTTTGAGTGCGACCATCCAGCCAGTTCCTTATCCACTGAGTGGTCCATGCATCAAACCCACATATTTCCTGCTATTTTGGTACCTATTTTCTGTAAGATCCTTCTGCAATTACTCACATTCACCCTTTATCCTTACTATCTGGAATAAACTGTCATCAGCAAACTTTGTCACTTTGCTTCTTTCCCATTTGCTAAGCTGTACATGAATATGTTCACAGGTCATGTCAATGTAACTTACCACCACCCGCTCAATGTAGGCCACCAGTAGTTGACCTCTCTTTACTGTGAGAACTGATTTTCCTATGTTAATTTCCTATCTTTTTGTAAATAATTTAACCTTGCAAACCTCTTTTTATATTATTACTGCTCAGTTTCTTTAAAAGCATTTGACAATAAACTTTTCAAAGCTTTTGGAAACCCAAGAAAACTTTATTCATTAGATTGCCTTTATCTTAAAATATCGTTGAGGAAGCAATTTGATTTTAATTCATGTTCACCTAAAAGCCATAAGGTACTAATGAAATTTTCTGATTAAAGAAAATTGGAAGTTATTATCAATACAGAAGTAGTTCAGAATATCTGAAGGGAAGAATTAGATGACCTTAAAAATGGGATGAAATATGGTTGATCATGCATTTATGTATTAATTAAAATAATTTCTGTTATAAACTGGGGTTTGCTTACTCAAAAACATCTAAAGTGGAGGAAATTAACATTCTAAGCAATTACAGGATGCCTTGAGTTTCCAGGGAGGAAGGAGGAGAGGTAGGGGGTGGGACACATCAGAAGCTCTATCAGAAATTATATTTCTGTTACAGAAAAAGAAGTAGTAATTACATTTTAGAAGGCATTGGTAAAATTCTATATACAATCTTTTCACAGAATCACAGAAACACAGAATGGTAGGGGCTGGAGGGGACCACAGATAATCATCTAGTTCAACCCCCCTGCCAAAGCAGGTTCCCTACAATAGGTTACACAGGGAGGCGTCCAGGTGGGTTTTGAACATCTCCAG
>NW_010287563.1:0-11503 GCF_000700745.2 Antrostomus carolinensis
AATAAAATAAAATAAAATAAAATAAAATGTAATGTTTAAGGTTAAGGACCCTTTAAACTTCCAGACATTTTTATATGTGGATTGGTAGCCATCTTCTTTCTTTTACTGTCCCATACATCATGTGAAAACACAATGCCAGTAGCAATTTGAGTTAAACCCAGAAATCTCTGCCAGAAGTAATGTAGAAAAAATTATTTACATAAGACTTGTAAATTTTTCAAAATCTGTGAAGTCCAAATATTTTGTCCTTATCTTGGATAAACAAAGTTTAAATGTTATGTCTTCATGCAGCAGAAATACATATACACTGAATTACAAATACTGTTAACTGTATTAATTCTGCCGTGTAAAATGAATGTCACTCTAGGCAGTATACATGGTTTCCCCACCATTCCTAGAAATTATTATTTAAACAGAAAATCATCTAAGCATTTAACACAAATATTTTTTTCTAGTTAAAATATTTTAATTGCTAAAAACTAGGAACTATAGACCTCATATAGAGAAAAAGCTAGGGATTTTTTTTTTAATAGTGTGTGTGGAGTATCATGTAAGAAGTATAGATTTGAAATACTGTGCAGAACTGGCATAACATGCTCTCAACACCACCTTCAATCAAGTATATTTAATCTACTGATTTTATGTTATCTGCTTTTATACTCAGAGTTTGTTTGCAATTAAAGAAGAAAAATAAAAATAAAACCTAAAGTAAAGGGTGCAGTTCACAACAGCTCCACAGTTAGGAACATTGCAAATCCATATCTAAGGAATGACAAAAATCTTTTATTTTATTCCAGTGGCATTTTATCCTATAAAGCATTAAAATAATCTACTGAAGGAATATTAAACAATGTGCCTTACTTAGAAACAGAAAAGGTGAAAGGTGAAAGACATGCACCTGTCCCAGCTGGAATTCATGTGACTGGTTAAAAAAGAATCTTGAATGAGGTAGGACTCTCAAATGGTGTTAGTAGGTTTATGTATGTGTTTGTGTAGAAAGACAGACATCACATGATAGCCAGAATATTCTACAAACCTTCTGTGCAAAGCTTTTGAGGATAACTGTTCAAATATTGTTCAAAAAACCCAAACCACATAACCCAAAACTCTGGATCGGCTGTGCTCTTGGGGATTAAGAATACATGAAAAAAAAAAAAAAGATGAAGAAAATGGAGGTTTATGAAACAAAACTTTATCCTTCCATTTGATTTTCAAATATTTTGATAAACTGTAGAGATGTCACAGGAAACATGTCACTTTCTGTTTGTTACTTAATAGATTTTCCCAACCTCAAAAATGCAGCTTAATGAATCTCTAAGATCTTTATTTTGGGGGATTTATTTATACCTTTATAAATTATGTGAAGAGGAAAGGAATTCTCCTGAAACTGAAATGCTCCAACAACACGGCTAATTATATTTGAACAAAGGCACAGTAAAAGGCTTAAAATTATAAAAAGAGCTGAATGTCTCAAAAATATTGTGGGGAGATAAAGAAAAAAAAACCTGTAAATCCCTGTCAAAGGGAAAGCCACTGCAGAGGACTGTTAAATATTGCTGTTGTCTTATGGCAGCCGCACAATGTCCTAATGATTTCCAAACCCTTGTTCTGGCTGTGATATATTCTTCTCTGCAGGTAGGGCATAGAGATGAGGAATACACAAACATCTGTTTTTCTATTTATAATTTCTTTAGTACCATCTCTATAACAAGGGAATAGAATCACCTTGAATACTGTGTCCAGTTTTGGGCCCCTCATTTCAAGAAGGACATTGAGGCACTGATGTGTCCAGAGAAGAGCAGCAAAGCTGGTGAAGGGGCTGGAGAACAAGCCTTATGAGGAGCAGCTGAAGGAACTGGGATTGTTTAGTCTAGAGAAGAGGAGGCTGAGATGAGACCTTATTGTTCTCTGTAACTGGCTGAAAGGAGGTAGTAGCAGGTGGGTTGGGTCTGTGTCTTTTCTCCCAGGTAATTAGTCATAGAACAAAAGGAAATGGCCTTAAGTTATGCCAAGGTAGGTACAGATTGAATGTCAGGAAATACTTCTTCACTGAAAGGGTTATCAGGAACTGGAATGGGCTGCAGAGGGAGGGTTGAGTCACCATCCCTGGAGGTATTTACAGCTAGATGGAGTGCTCGAAGATACTGTTTAATAGTTGGTAGATACAGTGGACTCAATGATCTCAAAGGTCTTTTCCAACCAGGTGATTCTATGATTCAATGAACTTGTATTGAGTCAGGTGACATACTGGGGGATTGACATTCTTTAGTACTTCCAGATAGTGGAATTAAGTAGGAATACATAAATCATTTCAGTTGTCAGCCTCCAGAATGGGTGGGTGACAACCTCCTGGGTGCAATTCCAAATTCCTGGATATGAAGGGTTTCCCAAATTTCACATGCAAGAGAGAAAAAATTCACATAATACTCTTGTACATATTGAAATTATGTAGGAATCTTGAGTGTAGAGGTCTACCTCTAATTTAATAAACCTACCTGATCATTTAATTTCTGAAAACCAGGAAAACTATGCTTCTCATTCCACAGCAGAGCATGAACAAGTTAGATGGGATTTCTTGTAAAGGAAGGAGTGCAACTTGGTCATCTTTTACATCATCACTCTTTTTGTCATTCCATTTGGTATCCTGATAGGTTGTGATGTTACCTTTAAGCAAGCACAGTCTTTATTAAGTCACCTTCATGACTGTTGTTAATCCAAAGAGAATTTCAGATACTGGTTAGAAAATTCCCCTTAAAAAAATCTGCTAATAAAAAGCAGCCATGATAAGAAATAATTACTCATGCAATAACATTTTCAGCCTTTCCATATGTATGTTTATTTGTGGGGCAGGGAGAATGATAAGTGGGAAGAAAAATTTCCTCTAGCTAAAATGACTGGGTGACCTCAATCACTGTCATCTCTGACAGATGACAAATCTATCCCTTTTAAATGAGTTTACTGCAGAAAGCTGTGCAACCTTTTTTTTTTTTTTTTTAAATTTTTCCCCATGATTCTTCCTAAATGTATGCCTGAATACTGAGAATATGGGTAACCCTGGACTGAATAACTGATCTTTTACCTTCACTGTGAAATTGAAATAAAAAATGAACATCATTTGGCATTCTTTTATGTGTAAGCAAAGTGCATATAACTATTTAAAAAAAATAATAATCTGAATGTCTAAAATTGAATCACTACTTGTTTTCACACCTCACCCCTCTAAAAGATATACACAAGCTGTCAGACAGTGTTTTGATAATTATTTTGCAATGATGCAGTGGCTGGTGTTCCAGATATAAAGATTTTCTGTATCTAGAGGAACATCAACATGTACAGCATACTAATCTATAAACTGTCTGTGTGTTGCTGCTTTATTGAACACTAAACACTGAGCAAGGTCACTTCCAATATCAACAAACAAAGTAATTTCATAAGTCATAACCATTATTTAAATAGATCTTGAATTCTTCCAAGAAATAAATCTTCAATTTCCTTCACATTATTGGAAAAAGTCTGGGAAGTTTTACGTGTCAGCTTTTGAGTATGCAAAGGCAGAAGGTGTCATCCCTAACAGGCAGCTAGGCCCTTAAGCCCTGGGAGGAATCATAAATCAGGTGTTCCTCTGCTTACAAAACCTGTGAGGCAAATCACAGAATCATTAAGGGTGGAAAAGACCTCTAAGATCACCCAGTCCAACCCTCAGCTTGTCACCACCATGTCCACTAAACCATATCCCTGAGTGCTACATCTACACTTTTCTTGAACAACGCCAGGGATGGTGACTCCACCACTTCCCTGGGAAGTCTATTCCAATGTGTGACCGCTCTTTTGGAAAAGAATTTTTTCCTAATATCCAACCTGAACATCACCTGGCATAACTTGAGGCCATTACCTCTCGTCTTATCACTGGTTACCTGGGAGAAGAGACCAAACCCCACCTCACTACAACCTCACTTCAGATAGTTGTAGAGAGCAATAAGGTCTCCCCTGAGCATCCTCTTCTCCAGACTAAACAATCCCAGTTCCTTCAACCGCTCGTCATAAGACCTGTGCTCCAGACCCTTCACCAGCTTGGCTGCCCTTCTCTGAACATGCCCCAGGGCCTCAATGTCTTTCTTGTAGTCAGGGGCCTTTTTGTATAATGACTGCTGAGTCAGACTCTACTCACAATATTTGATTGTAGTGTGCTGGCATCAAAGAACCCAGTAACTGCCTCACTCATTTGTGAAATGCCCACTAGCAGTTCTTTTTTTCAATCTAAAAGAAAGGTTGTGTCTTATCCAGTTAAATATTTTTGCACAGGGAGGCAGAACCAAGAGCTGTTGCAGGAAAGGTGTATCTCCCTTAGTATTTAGTAGCACTATGTTATAGCACATTGCATTGGAAGTGATGTTTTCTTACTCATTCCTTGCAGTCAGAGATGAGACCCATGGGGTCTCAAACTCACTTCAAAATGGCCTGTCAGCTCTGGGGCCCAGACCAAGATTCTCAATCTGATTCCTGGTAACCCTCAGCCCAAATCTGCTCCCTAGCTCTCCCTGACTTTAGCAGAAACGTTGTAGTCCTACCACTCATGCCTTTGCTTTCTCAGACTGAAAGAAGTGTTGTTTCCTACTCCTGCTATGCACAGGTAGGTTTCTGTTGTGGAGCAGGGCAAAGGGGAGGCTTGACAGTCACTTGCTACTATTGAGCCAAAGTTATTAGCACAAGGTAAGAAGGAGAAAGATGGTAGTAATTGCTGTTCAAGAGGTCAATGACTTCCACAGTGTTTTGCCATAAATGCATAGGAGAAAGTGTTTGGCCCAAGTTATTTTAAGCTTTTAAAAACCATTGTAAATCATCAATATGCAGATAAATCAATTCTTAGTTTCAGTCCACAAGGGCACTACTTTTGAACATATAGCTACCCAGCTGCAAACCAAGCAGGACAATAATCTAAAGTCATTGACCTGCTGAAACAGTCAATACTAAGGAACTGAGAGATAAACCTGAGAAATATCAATGCTTCCCTTCCATGTAATATGTGTGAGTGAGACAAATGTTTACTAGTCTTGTTTTCTGAATCCTGTTTGCTGTGTGTTACTGCAGGCTGGGTCCCAAAAGAGTGGCAAGAGGAGGGCTGCCTTGCTGCTTTGCCCAGCCTGCTTTCCTGAGCAGTATTATCAAAGCCTCTGGATGACTTCTGTTTCCAGAGTGGCTTTGTAAAGTTTATTATAACCCAGAAGGCCAATAACACTTGATGAACTGACAGCAAGAATGATGGAAAGACCCCACCCTGGGAGGACATGCTATACAGGGAATATTTGTGGTTTGAAATATTTTTTATTTTTGTCCTGTCTTTACTAAAGGTAATTTTTATTTGTTTCAGAAGTTCTACCATAAAGAGGTAGACATACATCAAAGTCCTTGCTCACGTGGAGTGATGCAGCAATACCATAGAGATTTCTAGAGCTTGTCACTTGTTTTTTCATTCGTGGCTTTTCAAGTAAAATATAAACGTGTCTGAACTGCTTCAATGTCCAGCATTTAAAAAAAGTTTTTTTATTTGTTATGGATTATTTTGAAAACAAGCATATAAATGACTAACATACTCAAAGACTTTTTTTTTAATATTGACTTCTGCATTTAAGACTTTAAATACACTATCATGTAAGTTGGGCTAAAGAGGTTCACAATCTTTACTAAGTAAATAGGGTTTTTTGCTAATTAAATATATCACCTTATCACACTGATTTATTATTAGACTCTTATCAGTTTGACTAAAATCATAGGAGTTGGGGTTAGGCAAAGGTTGCTGCATTTGTAATCTCATGAATGGAACAACTTTGTCATAAGAAAATAGAAATTGGCTGGAAAAGATTAAAGATTAATCAAAACTAGGATCTTATTGTTGGCAGCGTCTGCTCTATATTCATTTAAAAAAAAATAAAAGAAAAGAAATACCTTTAATTCTGCAATGTCCTTGAACTATTGTCTCTTTTTTTCTCCCATGAACACATATATGCATACATGTATTCCTAGAGCTCACCAGTCACAGTTCTTCGGCTACTCTTCAAGGCAAAGGATAAATATATGTAGCAGTCTACATTTATTCTTATCCTGAGCTCAAAGAGTTACATTTCAAGATGTAAATGTGTTTCTAAGGCTTAACATTTCCTTCTTAATATTATCTTTCAGTATCATTCTTGATGTTTCTGAGTTTCATATAAATGTTAAAACACCTTTGTTTAAAAAATTTTAATCTAAATTCTTAGCTTCAATTAATTCTTTTGGCGTTTTTAATGCAGATAAATGACAAAAAGTGAGTCTTTCACATTTGAAAACTCTTCTCTTTGTTCATGAGCACAGATTTTAAAGCCAGAAGGGGCCATTATAATCATCTAGACTTTCTGCAGCTATGAAGCCCAGAGTGATTTCACACAGCTTCTTTTTTTTTGAATAATAGCATCTTTAAAACAGTCTTAATGAAAAAAATCTCCAGAGATAAAGAATCCATCATATTTTCCATTTCTTGAGTCATGAGTTTCAGTCTAGCTTTCATTCCCCACTCAGTATTTTAAATGCAATTGTTGTGCTCCATATTTATTTGTCTGCTTTCTATGGTAGAAAGGATTACTTTCTTCCTCTGCATTGTATGTTACGATATCCCTAAGAGGATTTTGTCTACAGAACTCAAAAAATTCCGGTTTCAATTTTTTACCTTCCAAAGTTAAAGTTCCAAATCAATAAAATATTTACATTTTTTTTATTGAATCACAGGCTCTGTGTTTGCTTGAATTCAACTTTGCAATTAATTCTGTTAGAATTTATCCGTGTGTCTTTCTCCATTTCTCCAAGTCAGGAGGAACACGATTCAAAAGCACTAATTTTAGCACGCAACACATAACTTCAGAATTTTATAAATAAAAACAAGAAGTGTTCTTCTCAAATATTAGCTGGCAAATGCACAATTGCAGTATCTCTAAATAATGCTTATTTCCATCTTATCTGACTCTCTAGAATATATTAGGAGAAAATACCCAGCCAAAAATATCCAAGTTTTAATACACAAGCAAAGCTTCCAAAACCAGGAAATGAGTAGAAAAACCTCAGACTTGGTGACAAAAACTCAGTATGTTTCCTTCTTTTTATAGCTGCTACCTACCTTTATTATCTTGGCTTAGGAATTTAATGTCTCATCTGTAATGATGACACATTTCTCACTTCCATACCTCCTTTAATGAAACAGTTGACATTTACACACACACACACACACACACACACAAAAGAAAAAAAAAAAAAGAAAAAAAAAGTAGATAAAGATAAAATAACTGAAAGTTTAAATTTTAGTTTCAATCCAGAAAAAGCACGTCATATTGAAATAGTACAATTTCAAGGAGAGAAGATGGACTGTAATACAAATGTCCTTATAATATAAATTTGATCCCAGATTATATTCAGGCTTTGAAAGTTTGTTTTCTAGTTTCAGGTGAAATAACATACAAGAAATCTTGTAAACACGTAGGATCCTTTGTATTTTAAAAATAATTCCTGAATTTTCAGTCACACACAAACTAAAGTTTAGTCTTTACTTAGCTTTGTACTCAAACAGTATCTAAAATACCTAAAGCAGTTTTGGATTTGTAAATACTATTCCTTCAAGTACAATCTAATTTTCAATAGCTCTTATTCTTTGAATATTCTGTTACTGTATTATCTTTCCATTATATCTTAATATCATGTGCTTAAGGCCCTGAAATAAGAATAAATACCTGACAAAACTAAGTAGAATGTTCAGTGTTAAGTTCAGTGTTGTTAACAAGACTGTCCCTTAAATCATATGGCATAGCTTCCTCCTACTTTATCTGGACTGATCAGATGTGTTGAGAGCTGTGCATTTTCCTTGGTCAAGAATGCACCTCAACAAACCATAGCCTACATGCTAGCAAGCTGACCCTATAACCCTTTTGACTGTGTCTTTCTCATCTAACATTTTCATGCTGATCCCTTGTCTCTTAGGACCAGAGAGAATAAAAAGGCTAAATGGAACTGCCATTGTTTTGACCTCAGAAATCCAGACAGAGACTGTATTTCAGGAGGTGTTTTGGGTCCTTTTTTGGAGAGAGTGTTTGATTTTTTTGGAGAAAATGGTATCATTCCATTTTCTAGGTTGCAGAAATTTGTCACTAAGAATTAATCTAAATCTAGAAAAAATGCTTAAACTATCAAATGCTGTTTTTCCTTCCTGTAGCTGACAATCAGATTTTTTTATGTATAAGTTTCCATTGTTGATGACAAGCCATTCGTTACAGTAATATCACTGACACAACTAAAACAATAAGTAGAAAAATGAATAGAAAAGTAAAAAATATTTCTATAAGCAATCATGGTTTTTTGTTTGCTCTCTAAGAAGCTGCTTTGTGAATTAATCTGACAGCAGCTAGAGTTAATGTACTATATAAACATAAATATGTTTATGTATAAAGTTTCAGGTTTTAAACTGGTACAAAATTACATCTAATTATTCTTTAAATTTATTATCTATGGATCTGCCTTCTGACTCCAAATGAGTAGCTTATTTTTAATTCATTGGATTCATCTGTGCTTTTGTATTTTTAATGTGAACACTAGAACAGAACAAATCCAGTGCAGGCAGATGCCAATTTTAATATAATGTTCTCCTGCTTTGGGGACTTCACTAGCTGTGTGGGTTACCTAGTAATGCCACTCAGACTTTGTAATTGACAGTAAACAATTCTCTTGCAGTCACCCACTTCCATTTGCTAAAGGAAGCCATGCCATAATAAAACCATTTCAATTTGAAATACCAGCAAACTGTGGTGGTTTTAGCCTGTCCAGCAGCCAAACACCAAACAAGTCATTTACTCCTCCTGCCTTGTATAGGAAATAGGTGAGAGAATCAGAAGGGTAAAAGTGAGAGAACTCATGGATTGAGATAAAAACAATTTAATAATCAAAATAAAATAATAATGACAATAATAATTATATTAACAGTACTAATGGAATATACGAATGAGGGACACACAGTGCAATTCTTAACACTCACCAACCAATACCCAGCCCTGTCCCCAAGCAGAGACAATCCCAAAACTGAAACTACAATCCCAGAAAAGTGAGAGTCCAAGAGATACCTGAGAGATCTCCCAGCTTTCCAGCCCACCCTTGTTTATATACTGAGCCTTATGTTATATAGTGTTATGTTATATATAATACTGAATATTATGTTATATAATGAATATCCCATTGGCATATCCAAATGTCAATTTGAGTTTGCTAATTTATTATGCTCCCCTTGAGTTTCTTCTGCACCTGCAGCCTAGCAAAACATGCAAAGTTGGAATATCCTTAGTTTTTGTTAGCAACAACTAAAAACATGAGTATATTATCAACAGTCTCATTACAAATCCCATATTGAATCCAAAACAGCATTATTTTAGCAATTAAGAAGAAAATTAGCTTTATCCTAGAGGAACCAGGAGAAAACCAAATTAAGTACTCCAGATATCTCAAATTTCTGTTCAGGAGCAAAATTGTTTGGGGTCATGCTTTAGTGGTAAACTTGATAATGCTAGGTTTATGGTTGGATGATCGTAATGGTCTTTTCCTTCTTGTCTTCTTGTGACTATGACAGGTTATTGGTGAAAGTTTCCTTATAATATTAATTCCTTATAATATTAATGTACCTGGACATATCACATTACAGCAGGTTTCATATAAAGACAGTATTATGTACTGAAACAGAGTACTTCATATCAAAAAGCTTGAGGGCTAAGATGACTATTATTATGGCCTTTAAATGCAAGTATGTCACTGATGAGCTGCAGTGACCAGCCCTAACATAATACATACTGAATGAACAGGTAGAAGGAACAAAAGGTAATGAGCTAACTTATACCTTGTCTCGCTCCTTTACCATTTAAGCTTCAAATGTCTTGCCGTGTTTCCTCAGCAGGTATTGCTATGTGCCCAGAACTACTTTCAACTTGGGAAGGCTGAACTGCAAAATTCAGGTATGCACTCAGCTGATGCACTTCTAGCAAATCTTCCTGTGTTGCCTAATTTGGGTAATAACTTCAGAGTATGTATAGTCCATATTCACAAACTTCAGATGTGTCTTACATTTATTTTAAAAAGGACTGCAAAAAGATTTTCAACTTATTGGAAATGTTTTATTTCCAAAGTAGTTACACAATTAATGTGAGATAAAGATTTTACCTCTTCTGATTCAAAATTTATTAGGTTAAAGAAAGAGCACAGTGTTCAGGGTAATCGTTCATATAAGCAGAAAAGAATTTAACTGCAAATTACAATAATTTTAAACCTTAAAATAAGCCAATGATTTGGAGTCAGAGATATATGAAATGCCTTTAGAAATTAAGAAGGAAAAAAATTATTTGTGTTTAAACACTGCTTTAAAGTCTTTTTTTTGGCCAGTTCTTTGGAAATCCCCAAATTTTGTAGTTTCCAAGCTTTGATTTGGTCATATTAATAAATTTTTGCCATTGTCCTGGTTTTGCTAGGATAGAGTTAATATTCTTTTTAGTAGTTAGAAGAGCTGTGTTTTCATTTCAGCAGAACTTGTTATGAGAAGATCACTGATAAAATTACTGGTGTTAGTTGCTGCTGGAGCTCAAGGCCACCATGTTTGGCTGCTTCACAGCTGCATTAGGACTGGGAGGGAGAAGCACAGTGAATAGCAAAATCCAAAATTAACATTTGAATGAGCCAATGAGATATTCCATATCATATCCTGTCTTGTCAGTATATTAACCAGGGCTGACTGGAAGACGGGGGTATTCTCTTGGGGATCGCTCTGACTCACTCTTCCAGGGTTTTGGTTTTGGGACTGTCTCGGCTCTGGGATCACTGGTTGGCACAGGCTGGGCATCGGTCAGCGGACAGTGAGCAATTTCACTGTGTATCACCCATTTTTATAATTTTGTTATCACTGTTGTTATCATTATTATTTTATTTTAATTAGTAAATAGTTTTTATCTCAACCTATGAATTTCCTTGCCCTTCTTTCCAATTCTCTCCCCTACTCCCTGGGCGAGGGAAGGGGAGAATGAGAGAGCAGGCTGTGTTTGGCTGCAAGCTGCAAGCAAAAAGGGTGAATCCACCCAAACCACCACAGCCATAAAATCTCAAATCTATTTGCAACAAAAAATGACCAGAAAGAGGGAAATGATAAACTGTACTTGTCTATGAATAAAATTAATCAAAGCATATCCTATAAAGAAGTTCCAAGTCAATGAAATCAGAAGTATCTTATCAAAGCCCATTTATACCATAACATGCTGCCATCTTATTGAGTCTAGCTTAATAACAGGTATTAAAAAACCCCGTAATATCAGCAGGATTAACAGAGTCAGAAGGCAGTTGCCACTAATTATAGTGTTCTGCCACAAGTGAGCTAGTAAAAAAGTCTAACATGAGGAACAAAAAAAAGCAATTAGAATGAATTCAAAAAATATGTTTGAAACACTTCTTTGCTTCATGCTTC